>NW_028145449.1:542500-680000 GCF_977016875.1 Pavona decussata
TGACGCCGCCAATGAGATTTCAGTGTTCCCGTAGAAATTTCCCTAGTTTATTGACGGTATAAAACTATGAATTTTTTTAAGAATAACAATTGCCTCCCAAGTATTTTGAATCTTTTTTTTGTCAGTTAATGCGTCTTTATAGGAAAGATTTCCAGACAAATGTTCTACACTCTATTCAAATGCCGAGCTTTACAAAGGAATTCGAATGCATGTTTATTTCGTCGGAAATAATGGTCACGCGTGACATGGATTGACTGTAACAAACGAACACGATCATGGAAGGCGGCGGGGGTGTTCATAGGGAGTTCATGCACATTCTAGTTCACGAATTTGTTAGTTCAAGGAAATATACTGTCTCGTACCTTTTATTTTTTGACTCATTTCGTTTCTTGGAAGAATAAAAGGTAGTCAATTCACGGAACCAATGTCCGCCAAAATATGAAACTGCATCGAGTGTTGTCACGATGACCTATCCTAAGCTTTAAAGACTTGACTTTTTTATACTGGCTTTAATCCTTATTTGACCCACAAATGACCTGTGATGTTGGAAATAAAAATAAAATAAAATAAAAAATAAAAAAAAAGAGAGAGACCCCGATCGCGACCCCGACCCCGGCCCGGCCCCGCGTTTTACTGACACCCGACATTCTGCTTGAGGCATGTACAGTTTATCGATTGAGATTATGATTTCGATTGAGCATGTGATCGGCAGACTGCGCGTCTCTGTTCATTGACGCATGACAATTTAAAACAAACTAACAAAATCGACATTTTTTGGACGGTTCTTGGTTTTCTCTGATAATTACCTGATCAGGTTCAGTAAATATTAGTGAATATATTCACCAATATTTACTTCGCCTTCGGCGAATAATTGTTTAATATACATCAATCACGTGTTTTCAATCATTGCGGTTACGTCATCGAACTATCAGATTTCAATACTTCGCGCAAACAATAAACAAATCTAGCATTTCTATCTGCTACTCATAATCAGAGATGTCTTTAAACAGTTCTTGGATTACTTCCTGGATGTCCATTACATGTTGCGTTGAATAAATTAAGAAATTCTGTTGCAAATAATCATATGTAAATATGCTAGCTGCATTTTTCACTTTCATCCACCAGGTGTTCTGTGAAGTAATGACTAGCATTTGGTTCAAACAACGAAGTACTGCTTGCCTAAAATCTTGACTGCAATTCCAGTAAGAACAGCATTAGATCATTTTCATCTTTAGGTGTCAGTGTTCTTGTTTTTACAGTTGTGGGGAACTCCTGCGGGTCACTGTCCACTGTCATAAACATTTCAAAAGTTGTTGGAGAAGTTCCTTAATCTTTTCATATTGTATTTCAACATTGTACATCATGTTGTATTTCATATTGTATTTCGACTCCGTCTCGGAATCTTTTTCAAGTGATGAAGGACGTTTTGTCACGTGATTAAGGGGATAAAATATCACGTGACAAAACGTCCCGGTAGATCGCCGGGAGCTCGTATCCAACGTCGCGATTGATTCAATGTCGGAACCTGGCAATGAATTTCAATAGCCTCTCTAATTCTTCTTTTAAAAGTGTCCTTCTCTCTTACAACAATTGACGAGGAAGAAAGATCGAGCGCGTGCCTCGTGTTCCTTGGGTGGTCTCCCACTACCGTCGTTGACGATCTTGTACTGTTGACATGTTCTCTGAATCTGACCCCAAAGGGTCTTGCCGTCTCCCCGATATAAGCGTCTTCACAATCCCCGCACTGGATTTTATAGACCACTCCGCATTTCTTTTCCACAGGCGTGGGATCCTTGGGGTGTACCAGCTTTTGTCTTATGGTATTTATAGGCTTGTGATAGGTGCTCACCCCTCGTTTTCTGAAAACTCGTGCGAGTTGTTCAGAACTCCTAGTATATAGGGGAGAGGGACGCTGATACGGAATCGAAAGCTCGTATATCAATATAAAATTTTCGATCCTGATGACGAAACTTCTTTGTTTTAAATTTCAATAGTTCTTTCACATTTCTCACCATCAGTACCACATCTACACTGTTGTCTGCAATTTGAGCAGCATAAATGCCCAGGAGAAAGTGGTGTAACTGAGTTACTGAAGTGACTGTACAGGGCTTGTTGTTGGCATTGCTCTGATTTTGCAACAGCTTTTACCTCCATTCCACACTTTGCGAGCTGTTGTTTTATAACTGAATATGTCACACACGCACTGGGCCTGGCTACCATTGTTTGATCAACTTCTTAGTGTCTAACTAGGGAATCAGCCCTGATATACGTTTGTTCACTTGACACACACACAGTTGTTGTTCAAATGGTTGTGTTCTATTACAAGAGTTCATTCTACAGTTCAGCTCACAGAATTCTCCACTGAAGAACCTCTCCCGTTGCTTATATGTTGGCCGCAGTATGATTGACAACCTGCTGTCAAACACTCGTCAGCTACTAATGTAGGCTAACGAAAGCCGTCCTATGGTTGGTTGGTATCAGAATTGGTAATGGTACCAGTTCCCTTTATTTGATGAGGAAAATGTACTCGTCAGTCTTCCAAAGGTTTCATAATGTTCTTCGAAATGTCCAACCAAAATAAAGCAACGGGAGAAATATAAAAAATACAATGCCGGATCATTTGTATCGATAAAAAATACACATTGACAATCATAAGTTTATTAAATACTAAGTTGAAGTCTCAAGCAGTGTCCTTCATTTTTGTTGCAAAACAAAAACTTTCCAAGTCCACGCCTGTTTCCATAAATCAGAGAGTACATGTTCACATTTTTTAGTTACGTTATTAAAAATACAGCATGTGGTTACAGAACAAAAAGTATTGACAAGGAAGACGTAGACAAACGACGACAATTTTTTCTTTCTCATTTTAAATTTGGAACCGGGCAGTAAGAATCCGACTGCAGGAGAATTTTTTTTCTCTGATCTTGAGGACATATTTGTGTGACTTTTTGTGTGACAACGCGGGAACACTAAATTGTTATAAACTAAGGACATTTGTATTGCTTAAATGAGCGGATGTCTTAGAAAACAACTAGTTTATTTCGACAGCTTTCACGGCTTCAGATTGGTTGATTTCAATCCATTTTGATTCTTATTTCCGATTCACAAGGTAAGAGTGCCTGTTAGCGAAGGAAGCTGACAGGTAGTAAACAGACTATTAAAGGTTGTGAAAACGCCCTTGCAGCGTCAGAATTCAACTTTCATTTGTTTTAATTATATATTTTTGGGCACATTGCTTTTAACTTCCAAAAATTCTGAGGGGGCTCAAGCTCCCCCAGCCTCTCCCCCCGCTACGGGCCTGCATTATACACTTGTAATTAAGAGAAAATTCAAGTTTAATTCAGGATCAAACTAACAACGATAAATCAAATGTTAGGCATCAATTAATTGTTCACCTGCGCTGTGAAGCTTCCTACCGCTTGGAAATCACACGAACATAGATCGATAAAAATAGCAAACGATGGATCCAAAGAAGGAACTTGCGGAGTAGTTTCTTCCTGCTCCTTCCTCCCATCAAAAGGACACTTTCATGCTCGGTTATCGTTCGTTGAAAGCACTTGGACGCCATGACTGATTTCAGTCAGTCTCAACCAAACAAAATAAAATCAATCCGATCCAAGTCTTTAGCTTTTGACACAAATAATCTTTTGCTGTTTCTTGTGAGAGACACGAAAATTAACCTTTAGGAATTTCCTTCCTAACTGCAGCACTTGATTTCCATGTATTTTTGGTACAAACAACCCGGCTTAAAGAGTCGAACTTCGAAAGAACCTCAGAGAACTTGTTTTATTTTTGTACACAAAATGCAGAAACCAACAAAATGTACTATGAACTGTCGTGCTCAGCCAATCAGGAGCGAGTATTTTCGCCGCTCGACCAATCAGGAGTAAGTAATTTTGCCCTCGGTGAAAGGAAAATTACGAAAAACTGCCCTCTGTTACAACAAATCAGCATTCAGTAATTTTGCCCTCTGTTTTACATTGTTATTGTTGATAAGCAGTTAGCTGCATATGCATTAAAAATGTACTATATAACTGCCGAATTGATGAGGAACTCATAAGGTTATCACGTTCATACAATAAGCAGACTTCTATAAATGTTTATTAAAAAAAGGAATTGTGGAGCTTCGCTTTTAGGCTTGGCTAAATATATATATTATTGTTTAACACCACCACGGCCACCACGACCAGCTTGTTGCATAAGGTCCACAGTACCTTTATTTTTTTATGATCCGTGGCAACCTCGTTCCCAGGGACTTTTCCCTAGCTTGGGGGCGGGGCAGGAAAAGGCCCTGGGATCGGCCAGTGAGTCCCTCATATTGATTGGTTGTTCGTTTTTAAATATTTTAAATAATTTATGCAAAATCTGGCCAAATGAATCTAATTTATGCATTATGCCGAAATCAAAATGGCGGAAAGTATGTCCACTCCGACGAAGATTTCTCCTCGAAATCCAGCCTGCCGACTCTGTGGTGATTCTCATGAGAGTCGTTATATGCTACGAATATTTAGCAAAGCTGGTTCAGCAAAAGATCTGGGTGCCAAAGTCTATAAAACCTGTGGCATAAAAATTTCGGAAGACGATACGAGATCAAAGGTCTTATGTAGGGGTTGTGTTTCATTCGTAAACAAGATGGAACAGTTTATAGAGAGAGCTCAATCCATGGAGAATAAGCTGTCGGATCAAAGCTCAGAATATGCTGTAAAGCGATGCGTTCAGCTTTCACCTTCGTCGAAGCGTTTATCAACGAATATGCCATCCGAAAGCTCTGTGCACGTAAATGAGCCGTCGAAGCCAATCACACCAACAAGAAAGCAGCTTTCCTTCTCAACTCCACAAGCTGCGACAATTTTAATGTCTCAATCAACAGGAGATAACCGCTCAACCTCTTCCGCGGATCAGCCGACGCGAAATACCTCGAGGTCTGTAGAACAGTCGTGTTTCTCAACACCGCAAGATGCTACCGGACATGATTGCCCCGCCCCCAAGCTAGGGAAAAGTCCCTGGGAACGAGGTTGGATCCGTGGACCATATTGCACAACATAACGCACTCTTGGGAAGTGTATGCCCATACCGAGAGCACAGGATGCATAAACACCCTCTTGATCCCATTTGACGCAGAACATTCGCCAGTATCTCAATAAACTTATTGCCTC
Organism: Pavona decussata; assembly: GCF_977016875.1. Classification (NCBI taxonomy): domain Eukaryota; kingdom Metazoa; phylum Cnidaria; class Anthozoa; order Scleractinia; family Agariciidae; genus Pavona; species Pavona decussata. The sequence continues at coordinate 547,657 of NW_028145449.1, forward strand.
TGGCATTCTCACTAAATTTAATGACATTTCAAGACTTCATACATGAATACCGGAAGTCCTAGAATCTAGAGTTTCCGTTCCACTTGGTCCTCGTGCTCAGCCTCCAGCGGCTAAGAGGACCATGGTCAGCCGCCGAATTCAAAAACCCGTGCGAGGCTTCAAAGATCGTCGTCATTTGCATGGTATGAGAAAGTGGGAGAAAGTTTGACTTGGGCCGCTATAGTCGTCGAGGCGGAGCGAAAGTCAAGATGACGAGAAGAACATTTTACCAAGTCAGGATGTGAAGCCGCGTGGAGGTATTATACGGTGATGTTTTACAGTTTCAACTTAAGTCTGCTTAAGGACGGTGCCTACTAATACCAAAGTATTTTTGTGCGGCTTATGACTTTGCGGGAAAAGCAGATCTTAGCAAGGCCTCTTGGAATCCAAAAAGAAAATTGGGGGTAACCACGCATTCTTCAGAGATAATTAAGCAGTAATATCTCTAAAAAGCGCCAAAATATAAAGCAATGTATGGGATTTTTTTCCTAAATTGAAGCTTAATTATCTCTGAAAAATGCATGGTTACCCCTTATTTTCTTTTGAGATACCAAAAGCACTTGCTAAGTTCTGCTTTCTCCGTATACTTTTAAACCGCGCAAAATTATCTCTGTGTTAGAGGGCACCACCCATAGGAAACCCGAGTATCTCGAGATGCGCAGAACGTATGCGCAGTAACAATAGTAGGCACCGTCCTTAAGTGGGAGAATGTATATTTCTTCGATCTCTAAGCCCGCCTAGATTAGCTCTAGCTACTTGCGGGCTAGTGCAGGGATTTCATTAAGTTTTGAAGTAGGGGGGCACCTATAGGAGAGTAGCTGGGCAGAAAATTACACTTGAAGTGAATTTCTTTATGTTCAGTTTGAAAGTAGGCTGGTACTGACTCTTGTGTATCCTGGTACTGGTACCTGGGTTCCGCCTTCTAATGAGAACCCTGCTAGTGTTGTCTTTGAATTTTATGTTAACATTTTTGAATAAACTTGAAACTTGAAACTTGAGTTTTTTGAAGGTTACATGTAATTTTGATGAACAGAGTTATTTTGCTGCTCCTTATTTTTGTTTGAGCTTCTTTTACAGTGTGCTGAATATCACTTTGTTAGTCCGCGTTCGACTGCATTTGGTGCTGGTATTCACTGGTTGTGTAACATAAAATAATATAACTTTATGGTTAGCAGTGATTTTGATCCTCACTTCATTTGACCTGTAGGGTTAAGGAACCTATGTACACAAGACTTCACCCTAACAACATCAACAGACATAGTGGAATTGAACTTCTGGAAGCATGGATGTGCACAATCAAACATTTAAGGTACTGGCTATGAGTTCATAATAATGTTTCCTAGTTACTGAACATATTACTTTAATCTGAAGATAACACAAGTAGCTCTAAGCTTCACCGCCGCATCTTTGACATAATGGCTATGAGTCCTATATAGAACAATTTTTCTTGACTTCTTTGCTCTTACAGCTGAATGCCAACAATATACTGCATGATATGACTCTTCTCTGTCATATTACAAGGCAATGGAAAGTAAACAATTTAACTCCAGCGGAGAAGGAGGAGGTCGCCACAGGTGGCGGAACTTGAACTGTATCTTGAAACTTAAAGTTATTACAAATAAAGCGATGAAGTTCGTGACTACTTTTGTGCGATTATTGATTGGTCATCAATTGGCTGATGCCAATCGATGCCAATTATCTAACTATATTCCATTACTATCCATTGATCAATTGATTTTCCGATCACTGATTTTCAAATTGATTGTTCAGGCCCTGTGGTAGAGCAATGTGCTGGCGTCGCAGAGGTCATGGGTTTTAGAGAACTAAGTACTGTTTTTTTTTTTTTCAAATTTCACAAAATTCTAATGACCGGTTTCTAAGAAAGCAGTTCCTTCCCACTAAAACCAAGGCCGTTTCCTGTGAGTAAAATTTCTAGGTGGCCAAACAAGCCCAAAAGCTAAGAGGTTAAGAGCTCGAGCCAGGACAAGGCATGTATATACTATAGAGCTTCATATTGCGAGGCAGAGAGGTAATTAAATTAACTGTTCACTGTAAAAAGTGGGAAAAGCTAGTTACCATTTTTTCTTCACCTCATTGGTGTAAGATTTTTTCCTTTTTCTTTTTTCTTTCTATTTATTAATATTATAATTATAATTACTTCAAGTAGACTCTATCATTAGCTTTAATGAACATGTTACAAACACTGTTTCATCATGTTTAGGTGGTTTACAGCTGTAATTGTCAGATAAATAGTGTGATACAACTGTCGGCACCAGGACAGTGGGGAATGTTATAATTATAAATGCACTGGTGTTTAGCACAATATACTACTGTTCTCCAGGGCCCAGTTGCTCGAAGCATGGTTAGTGCAAACCCGGGTTAAATACCATAACAACCTATAGGTTTTAATACATCTTAACCAATGGTGAGTGCTAACCATGCTTCGAGCAACTCAGCCCAGTATGGTGACTTAGACTAGCACATCTAAGAAATATATCTCAAAAGCTGCAAAAAAATCCAGAATTTCGCTGCAAGAATAATCACAAGTGCACGCAAATTTGATCATATAATACCGGTTCTTATTAAGGAGTTAATTACGCTGGATCCCTGTGAGTTATTATTTGATGTATAAGGTACATGTAGGCGTTCTTGTGTTTAAGCGTGTGAAAATTAAGGGCTAGCACCTAGTTACTGTAATTTGTAACGAGTGATCGTCTTGTGACAAGATCTATACTGTTCATGAACACAACACAAGAAATAAGGACTATCTTTTAAAATATTCCATCTTATCAATTGGCAGCAGGTCAACGAACTTTTCTTTATAGAGCAATTAAACTCTGGAACTCATTGCCACGTGAGATCTCTGCAGAAAACTGCCTGCGTATATTAAAAAAAAACTTAATTCTCTAAGGTCTCGGTTCCCTAAATCAGGCTGCAAATCAGGACTAAATATGACTTTGTTAGGCCAAACATTTTCGTACGGGTAGGAGAGTTACTTACCTATTGGTGTTTTTATGTATTATTATGATTTTTACTAGGTAAAGATCTTTTATTGGATATTTATTTATATGCTTATGAATGCTGGGTCTGAAAAACCCTGACTGAGAGATTCAATAAAGTTTTACTTTTTTTTCTTTACTTTCCCAAATTGAAACTTTTAATATTATCTCTGAAAAATGCATGCTACTCCCAATTTTCTTTTTGGATACCTGCAAGAGCACTAAATGATAAGTTCTGCTTCTCTACATAGTTTTAAACTGCGCAAAAATATCCCTGTATGGGCAACACACTGGTCAATGGAAACTGAAGTATCTGAAGTGAGATTTGCAGAACGCATACACAGTTAACAAAAGTGGGCACTGTCCTTAATAGAGAGCTTAAGCACAGAAGTTTATGAGCCGTGGACGGCAACTGGAAGTTGAATGTTTCTTTTTTTGGCTTGGTTGTTTAGTTTGCTCCTTATCATGGAAAGGTTGCCATCTGTGGTTAAAAAATGTCTGTGCTTAAGCTATCTTATGAATCATGCTATTAAATGTATGTTAGGGTAATGGTAAGCAAATAATTATTAGGGTTGATAAAGTGATCTCTCAATTTTACCGTAAATGATCTAATAAACGCCCCCTCTCTTAAGAATGCCTCCTATCTAATTAACGCCCCCCTAAGCTGACAAGTTTGTATTAAATGCCCCTCTTTAACAAACGCCCCCTGTCTAATAAATGCCCCCTTCCCTGAAAACCACACATAAACTAGAAACAGATGTGCAATACAATCAATCAATTTATTTGCGTTCGTGGTTAATTAACACCGGTGTGCGAGTTGCGTCTTAACATTAAGCTATAAGAACTACCAGTACCCTTTTCCGCCGCTTTGTATGTACCATATGCCGTTATGGATTTGTAGACGGCTTAGACCTATCAGCGGATGGACTTGATAGTATGCTAAAGCTCTGTCATTTAGGTTATTAATAATAATACCGTATTTAGGTTACCATGTTACAGTTATTAGAATAAACGCCCCTCTCTTTTAAACGCCTCTTATCTTTTTAACGCCCCCCTCGGACCCTTGAAATTTAATAAACGCCCCCGGCATTTATTAGATCATTTACGGTATACAGCTATTTCAATTAACGTTGTCGAATCAAAGCTTAAAGCTTAAAGACAGCTTCAAAGAGGCTGCCACCTCATTTTAGTATCCTAACATTTTTTCATCCAAATGGCTTGCCATCGTATATCTTCACTGGACGGACGAGGCATAGTTGATATTGATGAACTCATTCATAAAAAAAAAATCCACTAAATCTTGAGGCCTTGTTTTATAGCTTTATACTTTGATCCGACAACGTTAATTGAAATAGCTGTATAAAATAGATCACAAAGTTAAGTTTTGTTCTTAATATAAACTCAGTTTTTTTATTGTGAACCCTTTGTTGTTATCACCGAGCAAAGAAAGCAAGTTCAAGAACAGGACAGTGTTTTTGCATGCTTTTCATCTTTGCTTTGAAAACCCTTGAATTAAAAACCACACATTCACATTTGTCCAAAAAAATGGGACTGGTTGTTATTAAGCCTGCTGCCTAACAGGAACCTGGTAGTCTTTGGGTGCCTAAATGTTTTGTAGCAGCACCAAACACTTCACACTTGAGCACCAGTCTTTCTTAACTTTTTTTATAATAGAAAATTCCATATGTATGTACACATGCTGTAATAGCCCATTTTACAGTTGTGTGCTTAGTGACCTGGCCTTAGACTGGAAGCGAGGCTGGGGGTGACCTTGTTTTGATACAAACCTCATTGCTTTTCATATGTAAATGAAAACTAGTTAGCATAAGAACAGCATGATTTACATGTGAAAAGCAGTGAGGTTTGTATCAAAACAAGGTCACCCCCAGCCTCGCTTCCAATCCAAGGCCAGGTCACTAAGCACACAACTGTAAAATGGCCTATCAGTACATACATTAGAAACTTACACTTACGTACACTTATTGAAGACATAAATTGAATACAGCAACAAAAAAAAAAATTAAAAAAATTAATAAATAGAAAGAAAAAAGAAAAAGGAAAAAATCTTACAAAAATAACGTGATAAGAAAAGCCTGTTTAATGTATTGTAAACTGGTTAAGAAAAAATGGTAACTAGCTTTTCCGACTTTTTAAAGTGTAAACTTAAGTTAATTTACCTTTCTCGCTTTTGGCCTTGTTTGTGGGCTCCTAGAAATTTTACTTAAAAGGCAACAACCTTGGTTTTAGAGGCAAGGAACTGTTTTCTTAGAAACCGCTCATTAGAATTAGGTGAAATTCCACAAAAACAGTATTTAGTTCTTAAACAAAGACCCATATCTGTCAGAGGGTATCTTCACAAAACTTTATAGCACAAAACCAATATTTAAAGGAGATCTATGTGTAAAAATTACATGGAAGCAGCATCAAGAAGAAGAAGAAGAAGAACCTTTATTGATTTATAATGCTCAGGATAGCCCCTTCAGATGGGCTCCAAGTATTTTGTGAGTTTTTCTGAAACAAAAAATGAAAAAAAGTCTAATGACTGCATTCTAAAACTTAAGGAAAACTATCATTTGTTAACACTTAAAAGTTCGTTCCATTGTCATAGCAATGGTATCTGGCTCAACAATCATTATCAAAATAATTCCTTCTTAGGTTAATCTTGCACCATGCCAGTTTGTAGCACCCAGAAGTATGTGGTTTGCATATAACATTTACTAACACCAGTATACTAGAAAACTGGTTTTGTAACATGAAATAATACAAGACGGTTAGCACTGATTTGATCCTCACTTTATTTGACCAGTAGCGTTAAGGAAGCTTTATACACAAGACATCACCCTAACAACATAGACAGAAAAAGTGGAATTGGACTTCTGGAAGCATAGTGATAGATGAGCACAATCACACCTTTAAGGTACTGGTTATCAGTTCATAACAATGTTTCCAAGTAACTGAACACATTACTTTAATCTGAACACAACACAAGTAGCTCTAAGCTTCACAGCCGCACCTTTGAGGTAATGGCTATAAGTTCATAATGACAGTGTTTGATTTAGCTACTAAACATATTACTTTATTATAAGGAGAAAAGGAGTAGCCCTAAGCTGCTCACCCACACCTTTGGGGTAGTGGCTATGAGTTCATGTTAGTGTTTAATTTAGCTACTAAACATATAACTTTATTATAAGGAGAAAAGGAGTACATGTAGCTTTAAGCTGCTCGGCCGCACCTTTGAGGTAGTGAATATGAGTTCATTTTAGTGTTTAATTTAGCTACTAAACATATTACTTTATTATAATTAGAAAAGGAATAGCTCTTAGCTGCTCAGCCGCACCTTTGAGGTAGTGGCTATGAGTTCATGTTAGTGTTTAATTTAGCTACTAAACATATCACTTTATTATAATTAGAAAAGGAGTAGCTCTTAGCTGCTCAGCCGCACCTTTGAGGTAGTGGCTATGAGTTCATGTTAGTGTTTAATTTAGCTACTAAACATATTACTTTATTATAATTAGAAAAGGAGTAGCTCTTAGCTGCTCAGCCGCACCTTTGAGGTAGTGGCTATGAGTTCATGTTAGTGTTTAATTTAGCTACTAAACATATCACTTTATTATAATTAGAAAAGGAGTAGCTCTTAGCTGCTCAGCCGCACCTTTGAGGTAGTGGCTATGAGTTCATGTTAGTGTTTAATTTAGCTACTAAACATATTACTTTATTATAAGGAGAAAAGGAGTAGCTCTTAGCTGCTCAGCCGCACCTTTCAGGTAGTGGCTATGAGTTCATGTTAGTGTTTAATTTAGCTACTAAACATATTACTTTATTATAATTAGAAAAGGAGTAGCTCTTAGCTGCTCAGCCGCACCTTTGAGGTAGTGGCTATGAGTTCATGTTAGTGTTTAATTTAGCTACTAAACATATTACTTTATTATAATTACAAAAGGAGTAGCTCTTAGGTGCTCAGCCGCACCTTTGAGGTTGTGGCTATGAGTTCATGTTAGTGTTTAATTTAGCTACTAAACATATTACTTTATTATAATTAGAAAAGGAGTAGCTCTTAGCTGCTCAGCCGCACCTTTGAGGTAGTGGCTATGAGTTCATGTTAGTGTTTAATTTAGCTACTAAACATATTACTTTTTTATAATTAGAAAAGGAGTAGCTCTTAGCTGCTCAGCCGCACCTTTGAGGTAGTGGCTATGAGTTCATGTTAGTTTTTAATTTAGCTACTAAACATATTACTTTATTAGAATTAGAAAAGGAGTAGCTCTTTGCTGCTCGGCCGCACCTTTAACGTAGTAGCTATAAGTTCATGTTAGTGTTTAATTTAGCTACTAAACATATTACTTTATTATAATTAGAAAAGGAGTAGCTCTTAGCTGCTCAGCCGCACCTTTGAGGTAGTGGCTATGAGTTCATGTTAGTGTTTAATTTAGCTACTAAACATATTACTTTATTATAATTAGAAAAGGAGTAGCTCTAAGCTGCTCAGCCGCACCTTTGAGGTAGTGGCTATGAGTTCATGTTAGTGTTTAATTTAGCTACTAAACATATTACTTTATTATAATTAGAAAAGGAGTAGCTCTTAGCTGCTCAGCCGCACCTTTGAGGTAGTGGCTATGAGTTCATGTTAGTGTTTAATTTAGCTACTAAACATATTACTTTATTATAATTAGAAAAGGAGTAGCTCTTAGCTGCTCAGCCGCACCTTTGAGGTAGTGGCTATGAGTTCATGTTAGTGTTTAATTTAGCTACTAAACATATTACTTTATTATAATTAGAAAAGGAGTAGCTCTAAGCTGCTCAGCCGCACCTTTGAGGTAGTGGCTATGAGTTCATGTTAGTGTTTAATTTAGCTACTAAACATATTACTTTATTATAATTAGAAAAGGAGTAGCTCTTAGCTGCTCAGCCGCACCTTTGAGGTAGTGGCTATGAGTTCATGTTAGTGTTTAATTTAGCTACTAAACATATTACTTTATTATAATTAGAAAAGGAGTAGCTCTAAGCTGCTCAGCCGCACCTTTGAGGTAGTGGCTATGAATTCATGTTAGTGTTTAATTTAGCTACTAAACATATTACTTTATTATAATTAGAAAAGGAGTAGCTCTTAGCTGCTCAGCCGCACCTTTGAGGTAGTGGCTATGAGTTCATGTTAGTGTTTAATTTAGCTACTAAACATATTACTTTATTATAATTAGAAAAGGAGTAGCTCTTAGCTGCTCAGCCGCACCTTTGAGGTAGTGGCTATGAGTTCATGTTAGTGTTTAATTTAGCTACTAAACATATTACTTTATTATAATTAGAAAAGGAGTAGCTCTTAGCTGCTCAGCCGCACCTTTGAGGTAGTGGCTATGAGTTCATGTTAGTGTTTAATTTAGCTACTAAACATATTACTTTATTATAATTAGAAAAGGAGTAGCTCTTAGCTGCTCAGCCGCACCTTTGAGGTAGTGGCTATGAGTTCATGTTAGTGTTTAATTTAGCTACTAAACATATTACTTTATTATAATTAGAAAAGGAGTAGCTCTAAGCTGCTCAGCCGCACCTTTGAGGTAGTGGCTATGAGTTCATGTTAGTGTTTAATTTAGCTACTAAACATATTACTTTATTATAATTAGAAAAGGAGTAGCTCTTAGCTGCTCAGCCGCACCTTTGAGGTAGTGGCTATGAGTTCATGTTAGTGTTTAATTTAGCTACTAAACATATTACTTTATTATAATTAGAAAAGGAGTAGCTCTAAGCTGCTCAGCCGCACCTTTGAGGTAGTGGCTATGAATTTATGTTAGTGTTTAATTTAGCTACTAAACATATTACTTTATTATAATTAGAAAAGGAGTAGCTCTTAGCTGCTCAGCCGCACCTTTGAGGTAGTGGCTATGAGTTCATGTTAGTGTTTAATTTAGCTACTAAACATATTACTTTATTATAATTAGAAAAGGAGTAGCTCTTAGCTGCTCAGCCGACACTTTGAGGTAGTGGCTATGAGTTCATGTTAGTGTTTAATTTAGCTACTAAACTTATTACTTTATTATAAGTAAAAAAGGAGTAGCTCTTAGCTGCTCAGCCTCACCTTTAACGTAGTGGCTATAAGTTCATGTTAGTGTTTAATTTAGCTACTAAACATATTACTTTATTATAATTACAAAAGGAGTAGCTCTAAGCTGCTCAGCCGCACCTTTGAGGTAGTGGCTATGAGTTCATGTTAGTGTTTAATTTAGCTACTAAACATATTACTTTATTATAATTAGAAAAGGAGTAGCTCTTAGCTGCTCAGCCGCACCTTTGAGGTAGTGGCTATGAGTTTATGCTAGTGTTTAATTTAGCTACTAAACATATTACTTTATTATAATTAGAAAAGGAGTAGCTCTTATCTGCTCAGCCGCACCTTTAAGGTAGTGGCTATGAGTTCATGTTAGTGTTTAATTTAGCTACTAAACATATTACTTTATTATAATTAGAAAAGGAGTGGCTCTAAGCTGCTCAGTCGCACCCTTGAGGTAGTGGCTATGAGTTCATGTTAGTGTTTAATTTAGCTACTAAACATATTACTTTATTATAAGGAGAAAAGGAGTAGCTTTAAGCTGCTCAGCCGCAGCTTTGAGGTAGTGGCTCTGAGTTCATGTTAGTGTTTAATTTCGCTACTAAACATATTACTTTATTATAATTAGAAAAGGAGTAGCTCTAAGCTGCTCAGCCGCACCTTTGAGGTAGTGGCTATGAGTTCATGTTAGTGTTTAATTTAGCTACTAAACATATTACTTTATTATAATTAGAAAAGGAGTAGCTCGTAGCTGCTTAGCCGCACCTTTGAGGTAGTGGCTATGAGTTCATGTTAGTGTTTAATTTAGCTACTAAACATATTACTTTATTATAATTAGAAAAGGAGTAGCTCTTAGCTGCTCAGCCGCACCTTTGAGGTAGTGGCTATGAGTTTATGTTAGTGTTTAATTTAGCTACTAAATATATTACTTTATTATAATTAGAAAAGGAGTAGCTCTTCGCTGCTCAGCCGCACCTTTGAGGTAGTGGCTATGAGTTCATGTTAGTGTTTAATTTAGCTACTAAACATATTACTTTATTATAATTAGAAAAGGAGTAGCTCTTAGCTGCTCAGCCGCACCTTTGAGGTAGTGGCTATGAGTTCATGTTAGTGTTTAATTTAGCTACTAAACATATTACTTTATTATAATTAGAAAAGGAGTAGCTCTAAGCTGCTCAGCCACACCTTTGAGGTAGTGGCTATGAGTTCATGTTAGTGTTTAATTTAGCTACTAAACATATTACTTTATTATAAGGAGAAAAGGAGTAGCTTTAAGCTGCTCAGCCGCAGCTTTGAGGTAGTGGCTCTGAGTTCATGTTAGTGGTTAATTTCGCTACTAAACATATTACTTTATTATAATTAGAAAAGGAGTAGCTCTTAGCTGCTCAGCCGCACCTTTGAGGTAGTGGCTATGAGTTCATGTTAGTGTTTAATTTAGCTACTAAACATATTACTTTATTATAAGGAGAAAAGGAGTAGCTTTAAGCTGCTCAGCCGCAGCTTTGAGGTAGTGGCTCTGAGTTCATGTTAGTGGTTAATTTCGCTACTAAACATATTACTTTATTATAATTAGAAAAGGAGTAGCTCTTAGCTGCTCAGCCGCACCTTTGAGGTAGTAGCTATGAGTTCATGTTAGTGTTTAATTTAGCTACTAAACATATTACTTTATTATAATTAGAAAAGGAGTAGCTCTTAGCTGCTCAACTGCACCTTTGAGGTAGTGGCTATGAGTTCATGTTAGTGTTTAATTTAGCTACTAAACATTTAACTTTATTATAAGTAGAAAAGGAGTAGCTTTAAGCTGCTCAGCCGCACCTTTGAGGTAGTGGCTATGAGTTCATGTTAGTGTTTAATTTAGCAACTAAACATATTACTTTATTATAATTAGAAAAGGAGTGTCTCTAAGCTGCTCAGCTCCACCTTTGAGGTAGTGGCTATAAGTTAATAATAGTGTTTCATTTAGATGTAGCTACTAAACATATTACATTATTTATTTTAAGGAGAAAAGCAATAGCTCTTAGCTGCTACGCAGCACTTTTGTGATAGTGGTTATGAGCTCATTACGTTTTCCTCCGCACAAGGAGAGTTGGCAAACTGTTCAAACTCGCCTGGCCTCGTGCCAACACAAAGACACAAGAGATGTGCATCAGAGAACTTCTTCTTCTTATGTTTCACCCTTTCGGCCAGCAATGCAGTTGATCTACAGCAGATTGGAGATCCTTTTTCCTTTGCAGCTGATATATTTGGTCTAATGATGAACATATCTAAGACTAGCCTGCTCATTCAGTCTTCTGCAACGTCCACTGAACTGCCAGAGGCGATTACAGTCCATGATGAACCATTGAAGTCAACCGAATTTTTCACTTACCTAGACACCACCGTCACAAATGCACACTCTGTAGATTTTAATGTAGGAAGGAGAATCCAGGCTGCCACGAAGGGCTTTGGTGTGCTACACAGTAGACTCTAGAGTTGTCTCGACGTCAGTACCAGTAGCTGGTGGCTGCTCAGCCGTACCTTTCAGGCAGTGGCTATGAATTCATGTTAGTTTTTAATTTAGTTACTAAACATTTAAGTTTATTATAAAGAAAAAACGAGTAGCTCTAAGCTGCCCAGCCGCACCTTTAAGGTAGTGGCTATGAGTTCATGTTAGTGTTTAATTTAGCTACTAAACATATTACTTTATTATAATTAAAAAAGGAGTAGCTCTAAGCTGCTCAGCTCCACCTTTGAAGTAGTGGCTATAAGTTAATAATAGTGTTTCATTTAGATGTAGCTACTAAACATATTACATTATTTATTTTAAGGAGAAAAGAAATAGCTCTTAGCTGCTAAGCCGCACTTTTGTGATAGTGGTTATGAGCTCATTGCGTTTTCCTCCGCACAAGGACAGTTGGCAAACTGTTCAAACTCACCTGGCCTCGTGCCAAGACAAAGACACAAGAGATGAGCATCAGAGAACTGCTTCTTCTTATGTTTCACCCTTTCGGCCAGCAGTGCAGTTGATCTATAGCAGATTGGAGATCCTTTTTCCTTTGCAGCTGATATATTTGGTCTAATGATGAACATATCTAAGACTAGCCTGCTCATTCAGTCTTCTGCAACGTCCACTGAACTGCCAGAGGCGATTACAGTCCATGATGAACCATTGAAGTCAACCGAATTTTTCACTTACCTAGACACCACCGTCACAAATACCAACTCTGTAGATCTTAAAGTAGGAGGGAGAATCCAGGCTGCCACGAAGGGCTTTGGTGTGCTACACAGGAGACTCTGGAGTTGTCACGACGTCAGTACCCGTAGCTGGTAGCTGCTCAGCCGTACCTTTCAGGCAGTGGCTATGAGTTCATGTTAGTTTTTAATTTAGTTACCAAACATTTAACTTTATTATAAGGAAAAAACGAGTAGCTCTAAGCTGATCAGCCGCACTTTTGAGGTAGTGGCTATGAGTTCATGTTAGTGTTTAATTTAGCTACTAAACATATTACTTTATTATAATTAGAAAAGGAGTAGCTCTAAGCTGCTCAGCTGCACCTTTGAGGTAGTGGCTATGAGTTCATGTTAGTGTTTAATTTAGCTACTAAACATATTACTTTATTATAATTAGAAAAGGAGTAGCTCTTAGCTGCTCAGCCGCACCTTTGAGGTAGTGGCTATGAGTTCATGTTAGTGTTTAATTTAGCTACTAAACATATTACTTTATTATAATTAGAAAAGGAGTAGCTCTTAGCTGCTCAGCCGCACCTTTGAGGTAGTGGCTATGAGTTCATGTTAGTGTTTAATTTAGCTACTAAACATATTACTTTATTATAATTAGAAAAGGAGTAGCTCTTAGCTGCTCAGCCGCACCTTTGAGGTAGTGGCTATGAGTTCATGTTAGTGCTTAATTTAGCTACTAAACATATTACTTTATTATAATTAGAAAAGGAGTAGCTCTAAGCTGCTCAGCCGCACCTTTGAGGTAGTGGCTATGAGTTCATGTTAGTGTTTAATTTAGCTACTAAACATATTACTTTATTATAATTAGAAAAGGAGTAGCTCTAAGCTACTCAGCTGCACCTTTGAGGTAGTGGCTATGAGTTCATGTTAGTGTTTAATTTAGCTACTAAACATATTACTTTATTATAATTAGAAAAGGAGTAGCTCTTAGCTGCTCAGCCGCACCTTTGAGGTAGTGGCTATGAGTTCATGTTAGTGTTTAATTTAGCTACTAAACATATTACTTTATTATAATTAGAAAAGGAGTAGCTCTTAGCTGCTCAGCCGCACCTTTGAGGTAGTGGCTATGAGTTCATGTTAGTGTTTAATTTAGCTACTAAACATATTACTTTATTATAATTAGAAAAGGAGTAGCTCTTAGCTGCTCAGCCGCACCTTTGAGGTAGTGGCTATGAGTTCATGTTAGTGTTTAATTTAGCTACTAAACATATTACTTTATTATAATTAGAAAAGGAGTAGCTCTAAGCTGCTCAGCCGCACCTTTGAGGTAGTGGCTATGAGTTCATGTTAGTGTTTAATTTAGCTACTAAACATATTACTTTATTATAATTAGAAAAGGAGTAGCTCTTAGCTGCTCAGCCGCACCTTTGAGGTAGTGGCTATGAGTTCATGTTAGTGTTTAATTTAGCTACTAAACATATTACTTTATTATAATTAGAAAAGGAGTAGCTCTAAGCTGCTCAGCCGCACCTTTGAGGTAGTGGCTATGAGTTCATGTTAGTGTTTAATTTAGCTACTAAACATATTACTTTATTATAATTAGAAAAGGAGTAGCTCTTAGCTGCTCAGCCGCACCTTTGAGGTAGTGGCTATGAGTTCATGTTAGTGTTTAATTTAGCTACTAAACATATTACTTTATTATAATTAGAAAAGGAGTAGCTCTTAGCTGCTCAGCCGACACTTTGAGGTAGTGGCTATGAGTTCATGTTAGTGTTTAATTTAGCTACTAAACTTATTACTTTATTATAATTAAAAAAGGAGTAGCTCTTAGCTGCTCAGCCTCACCTTTAACGTAGTGGCTATAAGTTCATGTTAGTGTTTAATTTAGCTACTAAACATATTACTTTATTATAATTACAAAAGGAGTAGCTCTAAGCTGCTCAGCCGCACCTTTGAGGTAGTGGCTATGAGTTCATGTTAGTGTTTAATTTAGCTACTAAACATATTACTTTATTATAATTAGAAAAGGAGTAGCTCTTAGCTGCTCAGCCGCACCTTTGAGGTAGTGGCTATGAGGTCATGTTACTGTTTAATTTAGCTACTAAACATATCTTTTTATTATAATTAGAAAAGGAGTAGCTCTAAGCTGCTTAGCCGCACCTTTGAGGTAGTGGCTATGAGTTCATGTTAGTGTTTAATTTAGCTACTAAACATATTACTTTATTATAATTACAAAAGGAGTAGCTCTAAGCTGCTCAGCCGCACCTTTGAGGTAGTGGCTATGAGTTCATGTTAGTGTTTAATTTATCTACTAAACATATTACTTTATTATAATTAGAAAAGGAGTAGCTCTTAGCTGCTCAGCCGCACCTTTGAGGTAGTGGCTATGAGTTCATGTTAGTGTTTAATTTAGCTACTAAACATATTACTTTATTATAATTAGAAAAGGAGTAGCTCTTAGCTGCTCAGCCGCACCTTTGAGGTAGTGGCTATGAGTTCATGTTAGTGTTTAATTTAGCTACTAAACATATTACTTTATTATAATTAGAAAAGGAGTAGTTCTAAGCTGCTCAGCCGCACCTTTGAGGTAGTGGCTATGAGTTCATGTTAGTGTTTAATTTAGCTACTAAACATATAACTTTATTATAATTAGAAAAGGAGTAGCTCTTAGCTGCTCAGCTGCACCTTTGAGGTAGTGGCTATGAGTTCATGTTAGTGTTTAATTTAGCTACTAAACATATTGCTTTATTATAATTAGAAAAGGATTAGCTCTAAGCTGCCCAGCTGCACCTTTGAGGTAGTGGCTATGAGTTCATGTTAGTGTTTTATTTAGCTACTAAACATATTACTTTATTATAATTAGAAAAGGAGTAGCTCTTAGCTGCTCAGCCGCACCTTTGAGGTAGTGGCTATGAGTTCATGTTAGTGTTTAATTTAGCTACTAAACATATTACTTTATTATAATTAGAAAAGGAGTAGCTCTTCGCTGCTCAGCCGCACCTTTGAGGTAGTGGCTATGAGTTCATGTTAGTGTTTAATTTAGCTACTAAACATATTACTTTATTATAAATAGAAAAGGAATAGCTCTTAGCTGCTCAGCCGCACCTTTGACGTAGTGGGGATAAGTTCATGTTAGTGTTTAATTTAGCTACTAAACATATTACTTTATTATAAGGAGAAAAGGAGTAGCTCTTAGCTGCTCAGCCGCACCTTTGAGGTAGTGGCTATGAGTTCATGTGAGTGTTTAATTTAGCTACTAAACATATTACTTTATTATAATTAGAAAAGGAGTAGCTGTTAGCTTCTCAGCCGCACCTTTGAGGTAGTGGCTATGAGTTCATGTTAGTGTTTAATTTAGCTACTAAACATATTACTTTATTATAAGGAGAAAAGGAGTAGCTCTTAGCTGCTCAGCCGCACCTTTGAGGTAGTGGCTATGAGTTCATGTTAGTGTTTAATTTCGCTACTAAACATATTACTTTATTATAATTAGAAAAGGAGTAGCTCTTAGCTGCTCAGCCGCACCTTTGAGGTAGTGGCTATGAGGTCATGTTACTCTTTAATTTAGCTACTAAACATATCTTTTTATTATAATTAGAAAAGGAGTAGCTCTAAGCTGCTTAGCCGCACCTTTGAGGTAGTGGCTATGAGTTCATGTTAGTGTTTAATTTAGCTACTAAACATATTACTTTATTATAATTAGAAAAGGAGTAGCTCTTAGCTGCTCAGCTGCACCTTTGAGGTAGTGGCTATGAGTTCATGTTAGTGTTTAATTTAGCTACTAAACATATTTTTTTATTATAATTAGAAAAGGAGTAGTTCTAAGCTGCTCAGCCGCACCTTTGAGGTAGTGGCTATGAGTTCATGTTAGTTTTTAATTTAGCTACTAAACATATTACTTTATTATAATTAGAAAAGGAGTAGCTCTTAGCTTCTCAGCGGCACCTTTGAGGTAGTAGCTATGAGTTCATGTTAGTGTTTAATTTAGCTACTAAACATATTACTTTATTATAATTAGAAAAGGAGTAGCTCTAAGCTGCTCAGCCGCACCTTTGAGGTAGTGGCTATCAGTTCATGTTAGTGTTTAATTTAGCTACTAAACATATTACTTTATTATAATTAGAAAAGGAGTAGCTCTTAGCTGCTCAGCCGCACCTTTGACGTAGTGGCTATAAGTTCATGTTAGTGTTTAATTTGTCTACTAAAGATATTAGTTTATTATAAGGAGAAAAGGAGTAGCTCTTAGCTGCTCAGCCGCACCTTTGAGGTAGTGGCTATGAGGTCATGTTACTCTTTAATTTAGCTACTAAACATATCTTTTTATTATAATTAGAAAAGGAGTAGCTCTAAGCTGCTTAGCCGCACCTTTGAGGTAGTGGCTATGAGTTCATGTTAGTGTTTAAGTTAGCTACTAAACATATTACTTTATTATAATTAGAAAAGGAGTAGCTCTTAGCTGCTCAGCTGCACCTTTGAGGTAGTGGCTATGAGTTCATGTTAGTGTTTAATTTAGCTACTAAACATATTTTTTTATTATAATTAGAAAAGGAGTAGTTGTAAGCTGCTCAGCCGCACCTTTGAGGTAGTGGCTATGAGTTCATGTTAGTTTTTAATTTAGCTACTAAACATATTACTTTATTATAATTAGAAAAGGAGTAGCTCTTAGCTTCTCAGCCGCACCTTTGAGGTAGTGGCTATGAGTTCATGTTAGTGTTTAATTTAGCTACTAAACATATTACTTTATTATAATTAGAAAAGGAGTAGCTCTAAGCTGTTCAGCCGCACCTTTGAGGTAGTGGCTATCAGTTCATGTTAGTGTTTAATTTAGCTACTAAACATATTACTTTATTATAATTAGAAAAGGAGTAGCTCTTAGCTGCTCAGCCGCACCTTTGACGTAGTGGCTATAAGTTCATGTTAGTGTTTAATTTGTCTACTAAAGATATTAGTTTATTATAAGGAGAAAAGGAGTAGCTCTTAGCTGCTCAGCCGCACCTTTGAGGTAGTGGCTATGAGTTCATGTTAGTGTTTAATTTAGCTACTAAACATATTACTTTATTATAATTAGAAAAGGAGTAGCTCTTAGGTTCTCAGCCGCACCTTTGAGGTAGTGGCTATAAGTTCATGTTAGTGTTTAATTTGTCTACTAAAGACATTAGTTTATTATAAGGAGAAAAGGAGTAGCTCTTAGCTGCTCAGCCGCACCTTTGAGGTAGTGGCTATGAGTTCATGTTAGTGTTTAATTTAGCTACTAAACATATTACTTTATTATAATTAGAAAAGGAGTAGCTCTTAGCTTCTCAGCCGCACCTTTGACGTAGTGGCTATAAGTTCATGTTAGTGTTTAATTTGTCTACTAAAGATATTAGTTTATTATAAGGAGAAAAGGAGTAGCTCTTAGCTGCTCAGCCGCACCTTTGAGGTAGTGGCTATGAGGTCATGTTACTCTTTAATTTAGCTACTAAACATATCTTTTTATTATAATTAGAAAAGGAGTAGCTCTAAGCTGCTTAGCCGCACCTTTGAGGTAGTGGCTATGAGTTCATGTTAGTGTTTAATTTAGCTACTAAACATATTACTTTATTATAATTAGAAAAGGAGTAGCTCTTAGCTGCTCAGCTGCACCTTTGAGGTAGTGGCTATGAGTTCATGTTAGTGTTTAATTTAGCTACTAAACATATTTTTTTATTATAATTAGAAAAGGAGTAGTTCTAAGCTGCTCAGCCGCACCTTTGAGGTAGTGGCTATGAGTTCATGTTAGTTTTTAATTTAGCTACTAAACATATTACTTTATTATAATTAGAAAAGGAGTAGCTCTTAGCTTCTCAGCCGCACCTTTGAGGTAGTGGCTATGAGTTCATGTTAGTGTTTAATTTAGCTACTAAACATATTACTTTATTATAATTAGAAAAGGAGTAGCTCTAAGCTGCTCAGCCGCACCTTTGAGGTAGTGGCTATCAGTTCATGTTAGTGTTTAATTTAGCTACTAAACATATTACTTTATTATAATTAGAAAAGGAGTAGCTCTTAGCTGCTCAGCCGCACCTTTGACGTAGTGGCTATAAGTTCATGTTAGTGTTTAATTTGTCTACTAAAGATATTAGTTTATTATAAGAAGAAAAGGAGTAGCTCTTAGCTGCTCAGCCGCACCTTTGAGGTAGTGGCTATGAGTTCATGTTAGTGTTTAATTTAGCTACTAAACATATTACTTTATTATAATTAGAAAAGGAGTAGCTCTTAGCTTCTCAGCCGCACCTTTGAGGTAGTGGCTATGAGTTCATGTTAGTGTTTAATTTAGCTACTAAACATATTACTTTATTATAAGGAGAAAAGGAGTAGCTCTTAGCTGCTCAGCCGCACCTTTGAGGTAGTGGCTATGAGGTCATGTTAGTGTTTAATTTAGCTACTAAACATATTACTTTATTATAATTAGAAAAGGAGTAGCTCTAAGCTGCTTAGCCGCACCTTTGAGGTAGTGGCTATGAGTTCATGTTAGTGTTTAATTTAGCTACTAAACATATTACTTTATTATTATTAGAAAAGGAGTAGCTCTAAGCTGCTCAGCCGCACCTTTAAGGTAGTGGCTATGAGTTCATGTTAGTGTTTAATTTAGCTAGTAAACATATTACTTTATTATAATTAGAAAAGGAGTAGCTCTTAGCTTCTCAGCTGCACCTTTGAGGTAGTGGCTATGAGTTCATGTTAGTGTTTAATTTAGCTACTAAACATATTTTTTTATTATAATTAGAAAAGGAGTAGTTCTAAGCTGCTCAGCCGCACCTTTGAGGTAGTGGCTATGAGTTCATGTTAGTGTTTAATTTAGCTACTAAACATTTAGCTTTATTATAATTCGAAAAGGAGTAGCTCTTAGCTGCTCAACCGCACCTTTGAGGTAGTGGCTATGAGTTCATGTTAGTGTTTAATTTAGCTACTAAACATTTAACTTTATTATAAGTAGAAAAGGAGTAGCTCTAAGCTGCTCAGCTGCACCTTTGAGGTAGTGGCTATGAGTTCATTTTAGTGTTTAATTTAGCAACTAAACATATTACTTTATTATAATTAGAAAAGGAGTAGCTCTAAGCTGCTCAGCTCCACCTTTGAAGTAGTGGCTATAAGTTAATAATAGTGTTTCATTTAGATGTAGCTACTAAACATCTTACATTATTTATTTTAAGGAGAAAAGAAATAGCTCTTAGCTTCTACGCAGCACTTTTGTGATAGTGGTTATGAGCTCATTGCGTTTTCCTCCGCACAAGGACAGTTGGCAAACTGTTCAAACTCGCCTGGCCTCGTGCCAACACAAAGACACAAGAGATGTGCATCAGAGAACTGCTTCTTCTTATGTTTCACCCTTTCGGCCAGCAATGCAGTTGATCTACAGCAGATTGGAGATCCTATTTCCTTTGCAGCTGATATATTTGGTGTAATGATGAACATATCTAAGACTAGCCTGCTCATTCAGTCTTCTGCAACGTCCACTGAACTGCCAGAGGCGATTACAGTCCATGATGAACCATTGAAGTCAACCGAATTTTTAACTTACCTAGACACCATCGTCACAAATACCAACTCTGTAGATTTTAATGTAGGAAGGAGAATCCAGGCTGCCACGAAGGGCTTTGGTGTGCTACACAGTAGACTCTAGAGTTGTCACGACGTCAGTACCAGTAGCTGGTAGCTGCTTAGCCGTACCTTTCAGGCAGTGGCTATGAGTTCATGTTAGTTTTTAATTTAGTTACTAAACATTTAACTTTATTATAAGGAAAAAACGAGTAGCTCTAAGTTGCTCAGCCGCACCTTTAAGGTAGTGGCTATGAGTTCATGTTAGTGTTTAATTTAGCTACTAAACATATTACTTTATTATAATTAAAAAAGGAGTAGCTCTAAGCTGCTCAGCTCCACCTTTGAAGTAGTGGCTATAAGTTAATAATAGTGTTTCATTTAGATGTAGCTACTAAACATATTACATTATTTATTTTAAGGAGAAAAGAAATAGCTCTTAGCTGCTAAGCCGCACTTTTGTGATAGTGGTTATGAGCTCATTGCGTGTTCGTCCGCACAAGGACAGTTGGCAAACAGTTCAAACTCGCCTGGCCTCGTGCCAACACAAAGACACAAGAGATGAGCATCAGAGAACTGCTTCTTCTTATGTTTCACCCTTTCGGCCAGCAATGCAGTTGATGTACAGCAGATTGGAGATCCTTTTTCCTTTGCAGCTGATATATTTGGTCTAATGATGAACATATCTAAGACTAGCCTGCTCATTCAGTCTTCTGCAACGTCCACTGAACTGCCAGAGGCGATTACAGTCCATGATGAACCATTGATGTCAACCGAATTTTTCACTTACCTAGACACCATCGTCACAAATACCAACTCTGTAGATTTTAATGTAGGAAGGAGAATCCAGGCTGCCACGAAGGGCTTTGGTGTGCTACACAGGAGACTCTGGAGTTGTCACGACGTCAGTACCAGTAGCTGGTAGCTGCTCAGCCGTACCTTTCAGGCAGTGGCTATGAGTTCATGTTAGTTTTTAATTTAGTTACTAAACATTTAACTTTATTATAAGGAAAAAACGAGTAGCTCTAAGCTGCTCAGCCGCACCTTTGAGGTAGTGGCTATGAGTTCATGTTAGTGTTTAATTTAGCTACTAAACATATAAGTTTATTATAATTAGAAAAGGAGTAGCTCTTAGCGGCTCAGCCGCACCTGTGAGGTAGTGGCTATGAGTTCATGTTAGTGTTTAATTTAGCTACTAAACATATTACTTTATTATAATTAGAAAAGGAGTAGCTCTTAGCTGCTCAGCCGCACCTTTGAGGTAGTGGCTATGAGTTCATGTTAGTGTTTAATTTAGCTACTAAACATATTACTTTATTATAATTAGAAAAGGAGTAGCTCTAAGCTGCTCAGCCGCACCTTTGAGGTAGTGGCTATGAGTTCATGTTAGTGTTTAATTTAGCTACTAAACATATAACTTTATTATAATTAGAAAAGGAGTAGCTCTTAGCTGCTCAGCCGCACCTTTGAGGTAGTGGCTATGAGTTCATGTTAGTGTTTAATTTAGCTACTAAACATATTACTTTATTATAATTAAAAAAGGAGTAGCTCTTAGCCGCTCAGCCGCACCTTTGAGGTAGTGGCTATGAGTTCATGTTAGTGTTTAATTTAGCTACTAAACATATTACTTTATTATAATTACAAAAAGAGTACCTCTTAGCTGCTCAGCCGCACCTTTGAGGTAGTGGCTATGAGTTCATGTTAGTGTTTAATTTAGCTACTAAACATATTACTTTATTATAATTAGAAAAGGAGTAGCTCTTAGCTGCTCAGCCGCACCTTTGAGGTAGTGGCTATGAGTTCATGTTAGTGTTTAATTTAGCTACTAAACATATTACTTTATTATAATTAGAAAAGGAGTAGCTCTAAGCTGCTCAGCCGCACCTTTGAGGTAGTGGCTATGAGTTCATGTTAGTGTTTAATTTAGCTACTAAACATATAACTTTATTATAATTAGAAAAGGAGTAGCCCTTAGCTGCTCAGCCGCACCTTTGAGGTAGTGGCTATGAGTTCATGTTAGTGTTTAATTTAGCTACTAAACATATTACTTTATTATAATTAAAAAAGGAGTAGCTCTTAGCCGCTCAGCCGCACCTTTGAGGTAGTGGCTATGAGGTCATGTTAGTGTTTAATTTAGCTACTAAACATATTACTTTATTATAATTACAAAAAGAGTACCTCTTAGCTGCTCAGCCGCACCTTTGAGGTAGTGGCTATGAGTTCATGTTAGTGTTTAATTTAGCTACTAAACATATTACTTTATTATAATTAAAAAAGGAGTAGCTCTTAGCCGCTTAGCCGCACCTTTGAGGTAGTGGCTATGAGTTCATGTTAGTGTTTAATTTAGCTACTAAACATATTACTTTATTATAATTAGAAAAGGAGTAGCTGTAAGCTGCTCAGCCGCACCTTTAAGGTAGTGGCTATGAGTTCATGTTAGTGTTTAATTTAGCTACTAAACATATTACTTTATTATAATTAGAAAAGGAGTAGCTCTTAGCTGCTTAGCCGCACCTTTGAGGTAGTGGCTGTAAGTTCATGTTAGTGTTTAATTTCGCTACTAAACATATTACTTTATTATATATAGAAAAGGAGTAGCTCTAAGCTGCTCAGCCGCACCTTTGAGGTAGTGGCTATGAGTTCATGTTAGTGTTTAATTTAGTTAATAAACATATTACTTTATTATAATTAGAAAAGGAGTAGCTCTTAGCTACTCAGTCGCACCTTTGAGGTAGTGGCTATGAGTTCATGTTAGTGTTTACTTTAGCTACTAAACATATTACTTTATTATAATTAGAAAAGGAGTAGCTCTAAGCTGCTCAGCAGCGCTATTGAGGTAGTGACTATGAGTTCATGTTAGTGTTTAATTTAGCTACTAAACATATTGCTTTATTATAATTAAAAAAGGAGTAGCTCTAAGCTGCTCAGCCGCACTTTTGAGGTAGTGGCTATGAGTTCATGTTAGTGTTTAATTTAGCTACTAAACATATAACTTTATTATATTTAGAAAAGGAGTAGCTGTTACCTGCGCAGCCGCACCTTTGAGGTAGTGGCTATGAGTTCATGTTAGTGTTTAATTTGGCTACTAAACATATTACTTTATTATAATTAGAAAAGGAGTAGCTCTAAGCTGCTCAGCCGCACCTTTGAGGTAGTGGCTATGAGTTCATGTTAGTGTTTAATTTAGCTATTAAACATATTACTTTATTATTATTAGGAAAGGAGTAGCTCTTACCTGCTCAGCCGCACCTTTGAGGTAGTGGCTATGAGTTCATGTTAGTGTTTAATTTAGCTACTAAACATATTACTTTATTATAATTAGAAAAGGAGTAGCTCTAAGCTGCTCAGGCGTACCTTTGAGGTAGTGGCTATGAGTTCATGTTAGTGTTTAATTTAGCTACTAAACATATTACTTTATTATAATTAGAAAAGGAGTAGCTCTTAGCTGCTCAGCCGCACCTTTGAGGTAGTGGCTATGAGTTCATGTTAGTGTTTAATTTAGCTACTAAACTTATTACTTTATTATAATTAGAAAAGGAGGAGCTCTTAGCTGCTGAGCCGCACCTTTGACATAGTGGCTATAAGTTCATGTTAGTGTTTAATTTAGCTACTAAACATATTACTTTATTATAATTACAAAAGGAGTAGCTCTTAGCTTCTCAGCCGCACCTTTGAGGTAGTGGCTATGAGTTCATGTTAGTGTTTAAGTTAGCTACTAAACATATTACTTTATTATAATTAGAAAAGGAGTAGCTCTAAGCTGCTCAGCCGCACCTTTGAGGTAGCGGCTATGAGTTTATGTTAGTGTTTAATTTAGCTACTAAACATATTACTTTATTATAATGAGAAAAGGAGTAGCTCCAAGCTGCTCAGCCGCACCTTTAAGGTAGTGGCTATGAGTTCATGTTAGTGTTTAATTTAGCTACTAAACATATTACTTTATTATAATTCGAAAAGGAGTAGCTCTAAGCTGCTCAGCCGCACACTTGAGGTAGTGGCTATGAGTTCTTGTTAGTGTTTAATTTAGCTACTAAACATATTACTTTATTATAAGGAGAAAAAGAGTAGCTTTAATCTGCTCAGCCGTACCTTTGAGGTAGTGGCTATGAGTTCATGTTAGATTTTAATTTCGCTACTAAACATATTACTTTATTATGAGGAGAAAAGGAGTAGCTCTAAGCTGGTCAGCCGCACCTGTCAGGTAGTGGCTATGAGTTCATGTTAGTGTTTAATTTAGCTACTAAACATATTAGTTTATTATAATTAGAAAAGGAGTAGCTCTAAGCTGCTCAGCCGCACCTTTGAGGTAGTGGTTATGAGTTCATGTTTGTTTAATTTAGCTATTAAACATATTACTTTATTATAATTAGGAAAGGAGTAGCTCTTAGCTGCTCAGCCGCACCTTTAAGGTAGTGGCTATGAGTTCATGTTAGTGTTTGATTTAGCTACTAAACATATTACTTTATTATAATTAGAAAAGGAGTAGCTCTAAGCTGCTCAGCCGTACCTTTAAGGGAGTGGCTATGAGTTCATGTTAGTGTTTAATTTAGCTACTAAACATATTACTTTATTACAATTAGAAAAGGAGTAGCTCTTAGCTGCTGAGCCGGACCTTTGACATAGTGGCTACAAGTTCATGTTAGTGTTTAATTTAGCTACTAAACATATTTTTTTATTATAATTAGAAAAGGAGTAGCTCTTAGCTGCTCAGCCGCACCTTTGAGGTAGTGGCTATGAGTTCATGCTAGTGTTTAATTTAGCTACTAAACATATTACTTTATTATAATTAGAAAAGGAGTAGCTCTAAGCTGCTCAGCCGCACCTTTGAGGTAGTAGCTATGAGTTTATTTTAGTGTTTAATTTAGCTACTAAACATATTACTTTATTATAATTAGAAAAGGAGTAGCTCTAAGCTGCTCAGCCGCACCTTTGAGGTAGTGGCTATGAGTTCATGTTAGTGTTTAATTTAGCTACTAAACATTTTACTTTATGATAATTAGAAAAGGAGTAGCTCTAAGCTGCTCAGCCGCACCCTTGAGGTAGTGGCTATGAGTTCATGTTAGTGTTTAATTTAGCTACTAAACATATTACTTTATTATAATTAGAAAAGGAGTAGCTCTTAGCTGCTCAGCCGCACCTTTGAGGTAGTGGCTATGAGTTCATGTTAGTGTTTAATTTAGCTACTAAACATATTACTTTATTATAATTAGAAAAGGAGTAGCTCTAAGCTGCTCAGCCGCACCTTTGAGGTAGTGGCTATGAGTTCATGTTAGTGTTTAATTTAGCTACTAAACATATTACTTTATTATAATTAGAAAAGGAGTAGCTCTAAGCTGCTCAGCCGCACCTTTAAGGTAGTGGCTATGAGTTCATGTTAGTGTTTAATTTAGCTACTAAACATATTACTTTATTATAATTAGAAAAGGAGTAGCTCTAAGCTGCTCAGCCGCACCTTTGAGGTAGTGGCTATGAGTTCATGTTAGTGTTTAATTTAGCTACTAAACATATTACTTTATTATAATTAGAAAAGGAGTAGCTCTTAGCTGCTCAGCCGCACCTATGAAGTTGTGGCTATAAGTTCATGTTAGTATTTAATTTAGCTACTAAATATACAACTTTATTATAATTAGAAAAGGAGTAGCTCTTAGCTGCTCAGCCGCACCTTTGAAGTAGTGGCTATAAGTTCATGTTAGTGTTTAATTTAGCTACTAAACATATAACTTTATTATAATTAGAAAAGGAATAGCTCTTAGCTGCTCAGCCGCACCTTTGAGGTAGTGGCTATGAGTTGATGTTAGTGTTTAATTTAGCTACTAAACATATTACTTTATTATAATTAGAAAAGGAGTAGCTCCAAGCTGCTCAGCCGCACCTTTGAGGTAGTGGCTATGAGTTCATGTTAGTGTTTAATTTAGCTACTAAACATATTACTTTTTATAATTAGAAAAGGAGTAGCTCTTAGCTGCTCAGCCGCACCTTTGAGGTAGCAGCTATGAGTTCATGTTAGTGTTTAATTTAGCTACTAAACATATTACTTTATTATAATTAGAAAAGGAGTAGCTCTTAGCTGCTCAGCCGCACCTATGAAGTAGTGGCTATAAGTTCATGTTAGTATTTAATTTAGCTACTAAACATACAACTTTATTATAATTAGAAAAGGAGTAGCTCTTAGCTGCTCAGTCGCACCTTAGAAGTAGTGGCTATAAGTTCATGTTAGTGTTTAATTTAGCTACTAAACATATAACTTTATTATAATTAGAAAAGGAATAGCTCTTAGCTGCTCAGCCGCACCTTTGAGGTAGTGGCTATGAGTTCATGTTAATGTTTAATTTAGCTACTAAACATATTACTTTATTATAATTAGAAAAGGAGTAGCTCTTAGCTGCTCAGCCGCACCTTTGAGGTAGTGGCTATGAGTTCATGTTAGTGTTTAATTTTGCTACTAAACATATTAGTTTATTATAATTAGAAAAGGAGTAGCTCTTAGCTGCTCAGCCGCACCTTTGTGGTAGTGGCTATGAGTTCATGTTAGTGTTTAATTTAGGTACTAAACATTTAACTTTATTATAATTGGAAAAGGAGTAGCTCTAAGCTGCTCAGCAGCACCTTTGAGGTAGTGGCTATGAGTTCATGTTAGTGTTTAATTAAGCTAGTAAACATATTACTTTATTATAATTAGAAAAGGAGTAGCTCTTAGTTGCTCAGCCGCACCTTTGAGGTAGTGGCTATGAGTTTATGTTAGTGTATAATTAAGCTACTAAACATATTACTTTATTATAATTAGAAAAGGAGTAGCTCTTAGCTGCTTAGCTGCACCTTTGAGGTAGTGGCTATGAGTTTATGTTAGTGTTTATTTTAGCTACTAAACATATAACTTTATTATAAGGAGAAAAGGAGTAGCTCTTAGGTGTTCAGCTCCACCTTTGAAGTAGTGGCTATAAGTTAATAATAGTGTTTCATTTAGATGTAGCTACTAAACATATTACATTATTTATTATAAGGAGAAAAGAAATAGCTCTTAGCTGCTAAGCCGCACTTTTGTGATAGTGGTTATAAGGTCATTGCGTTTTCCTCCGCACAAGGACAGTTGGCAAACTGTTCAAACTCGCCTGGCCTGGTGCCAACACAAAGACACAGGAGATGTGCATCAGAGAACTGCTTGTTCTGATGATTCACCCTTTCGGCGAGCAATGCAGTTGATCTACAGCAGATTGGACATCCTTTTTCCTTTGCAGCTGATATATTTGGTCTAATGATGAACAGATCAAAGACTAGGCTGCTCATTCAGTCTTCTGCAACGTTTTTTGAAATGCCAGAGGCGATTACAGTCCATGATGAACCATTAAAGTTAAGGGAATTTTTCACCTACCTAGGCACCACCGTCACAAATACCAACTCTGTACATCTTAAAGTAGGAAGGAGAATCGAGGCTGCCACGAAGGGCTTTAGTGTGCTACACAGGAGACTCCGGAGTTGTCACGACGTCAGTACCAGTAGCTGGTAGCTGCTCAGCCGTACCTTTCAGGTAGTGGCTATTAGTTCATGTTAGTTTTTAATTTAGTTACTAAACATTTAATTTTATTATCAGGACAAGAGGAGTAGCTCTATGCTTCTCAGCCGCATCTTTTAGGTAGTGGCTATAAGTTCATGTTAGTGTTTAATTTAGCTACTAAACATATTACTTTATTATAATTAGAAAAGGAGTAGCTCTAAGCTGCTGAGCGGCACCTTGAAGGTAGTGGCTATGAGTTCATGTTAGTGTTTAATTTAGCTACTAAACATATTACTTTATTATAGTTAAAAAAGGAGTAGCTCTAAGCTGCTCAGCCGCACCTTTAAGGTAGTGGCTATCAGTTTATGTTAGTGTTTAATTTAGCTACTAAACATATAACATTATTATAATTAGAAAAGGAGTAGCTCTAAGCTGCTCACCCGCACCTTTAAGGTAGTGGCTATAAGTTCATGTTAGTGTTTAATTTAGCTACTAAATATATTACTTTATTATAAGGAGAAAAGGAGTAGCTTTAAGCTGCTCAGCTGCACCTTTGAGGTAGTGGCTATGAGTTCTTGTTAGTGTTTAATTTAGCTACTAAACATATTACTTTATAATAATTAAAAAAGGAGTAGCTATAAGCTGCTCAGCCGCACCTTTGAGGTAGTGGCTATGAGTTCATGTTAGTGTTTAATTTAGCTACTAAACATATAACTTTATTATAATTAAAAAAGGAGTAGCTCTAAGCTGCTCAGCCGCACCTTTAAGGTAGTGGCTATGAGTTCATGTTAGTGTTTAATTTAGCTACTAAACATATTACTTTATTATAATTAAAAAAGGAGTACCTCTTTGCTGCTCAGCCGCACTTTTGAGGTAGTGGCTCTGAGTTCATGTTAGTGTTAAGTTTTTCAGACAGAATCAACGTTTAGAAAAGGAGTAGCTCTAAGCTGCTCAGCCGCACCTTTGAGGTAGTGGCTATGAGTTCATGTTAGTGTTTAATTTAGCTACTAAACATATTACTTTATTATAATTAGAAAAGCAGTAGCTCTTAGCTGCTCAGCTGCACCTTTGAGGTAGTGGCTATGAGTTTATGTTAGTGTTTAATGTAGCTACTAAACGTATAACTTTATTATAAGGAGAAAAGGAGTAGCTCTTAGGTGTTCAGCTCCACCTTTGAAGTAGTGGCTATAAGTTAATAATAGTGTTTCATTTAGATGTAGCTACTAAACATATTACATTATTTATTATAAGGAGAAAAGAAATAGGTCTTAGCTGCTAAGCCGCACTTTTGTGATAGTGGTTATAAGGTCATTGCGTTTTCCTCCGCACAAGGACAGTTGGCAAACTGTTCAAACTTGCCTGGCCTGGTGCCAACACAAAGACACAGGAGATGTGCATCAGAGAACTGCTTCTTCTGATGATTCACTCTTTCGGCCAGCAATGCAGTTGATCTACAGCAGATTGGACATCCTTTTTCCTTTGCAGCTGATATATTTGGTCTAATGATGAACAGATCAAAGACTAGGCTGCTCATTCAGTCTTCTGCAACGTTTATTGAAATGCCAGAGGCGATTACAGTCCATGATGAACCATTAAAGTTAAGGGAATTTTTCACCTACCTAGACACCACCGTCACAAATACCAACTCTGTACATCTTAAAGTAGGAAGGAGAATCCAGGCTGCCACGAAGGGCTTTAGTGTGCTACACAGGAGACTCCGGAGTTCTCACGACGTCAGTACCAGTAGCTGGTAGCTGCTCAGCCGTACCTTTCAGGTAGTGGCTATTAGTTCATGTTAGTTTTTAATTTAGTTACTAAACATTTAACTTTATTATAAGGACAAGAGGAGTAGCTCTATGCTTCTCAGCCGCATCTTTGAGGTAGTGGCTATAAGTTCATGTTAGTGTTTAATTTAGCTACTAAACATATTACTTTATTATAATTAGAAAAGGAGTAGCTCTAAGCTGCTGAGCGGCACCTTGAAGGTAGTGGCTATGAGTTCATGTTAGTGTTTAATTTAGCTACTAAACATATTACTTTATTATAATTAAAAAAGGAGTAGCTCTTAGCTGCTCTTGCGCACCTTTGAGGTAGTGGCTATGAGTTCATGTTAGTGTTTAATTTAGCTACTAAACATATTACTTTATTTTAAGGAGAAAAGGAGTAGCTCTAAGCTGCTCAGGTGCACCTTTGAGGTAGTGGCTATGAGTTCATGTAAGTGTTTATTTTAGCTACTAAACATATTACTTTATTATAATTAAAAAAGGAGTAGCTCTTAGCTGCTCAGCTGCACCTTTCAGGTAGTGGCTATGAGTTCATGTTAGTGTTTAATTTAGCTACGAAACATATTACTTTATTATAAGGAGAAAAGGAGTAGCTCTAAGCTGCTCAGCTGCACCTTTGAGGTTGTGGCTATGAGTTCATGTTAGTTTTTAATTTAGCTACTAAACATATTACTTTATTATAATTAGAAAAGGAGTAGCTTTTAGCTGCTCAGCTGCACCTTTGAGGTTGTGGCTATGAGTTCATGTTAGTTTTTAATTTAGCTACTAAACATATTACTTTATTATAATTAGAAAAGGAGTAGCTCTAAGCTGCTCAGCTGCACCTTTGAGGTTGTGGCTATGAGTTTATGTTAGTTTTTAATTTAGCTACTAAACATATTACTTTATTATAATTAGAAAAGGAGTAGCTCTAAGCTGCTCAGCCGCACCTTTTAGGTAGTGGCTATGAGTTCATGTTAGTGTTCAATTTAGCTACTAAACGATTTATTATTTTACTATTTAATTTAGCTTCTTACTTATTTTTTAACATTAATCATAGAGCCGCTGTGAAGGACTGATCTGCCTGCTTGAGCTATTTATCTCCAGTTGGCTATTGTTCACATCTGCACATATAATATATAATAAAAGTAATTAATGTTTATGTATAGTTCAATTTTGGGGGGCGTAAGTTTTTCAGACGGAATCAACGTTTTCTTTACCTAGGAAGCCGAAATCACTCAAAGTATTTTACAGTAGGGTCCTCAAGAAGTAAAAAAGATAGACTTTCAATTCAAAAAAATCTTTTATTTTCTCTTGATCTAGCTCGGAAATTAATTTAAATTAAGTTTGCCTTCTTTCAGCGAGGTAAAATTCTCAGTTTCTTGCCGGGCTACCTTAGAACCTTGTCAGAATTGAAAATAATTTCAACGGCTTTTCTTTGATTACTGCAAAGGTGACACAACGTAATATATTTTAAAACAATATTTCGGCTGGCCAAACCAGTAGTCTTTGGACTTCTCATCGTCTATTTTTCAAGTTTGGCTGATTAGATCTCCTGTGAGATCCAACGTACAAGCAAGCAGGATCTTCGTTCACGGCTTTTGCAGTTTTTAAAGTTTTCTTTGATTGAAGTTTACCAAAACGTAACTTAATCCGACTCTATTGAAGACGGTAGGTCGCGTAGTATTGGTAACGGCTGTAAGAAAAGCAGAAAAAATTAATTATAATTACAAGCTAAAAAATTGCACTTAAAAAGGGTCTATTAATAAATAAATAAATAAATAAATAAATAAATAAATAAATAAATAAATAAATAAATAAAGTAATTAATTAGTGAGTTGATTAACTGATTAATTACAAGCCAAGAATAAATTCCGCCAAGGAGGATGTTTATCTTAGGGAACTGTGCAATGAGTTCCAGACATCAGCAGAAAAGTTTCGTGTTGTCCAATGTCCCCATCTTCTATAGAGGCGAATGATTCACGGATACTATGCTTCGATCTGGTTAATGTAATGATGTATACTGCTGTTGAATGAACACTGCATAAAAAGGTTATTAATATAACGGACACCAAGGGGACAGGGATTAGTGTCCGCATTGTAGAAGTGTCCGTTTTAGAGAGGTCCAAGTGAACTGTCCGCAATAGAGAGGTGTCCGTAACGACAGGTTCCACTCTACTTGATGAAGCCCACAAAAGTTGAAGTCAGGGTGAGAGTAACACAGAAAATTCTTTGTCAGGGCGTTATTTTCACTAAAAAATGATTCCCAAGGGAGTAACCCCTAAGAAAAAAAAGGCGATTAATCCGTAATCCCCAAGGATATAAACAAGTAAAAAATACTGACTTCTAAATTTGGTTATTTTTGGCCAAAAACCCTCAGAAAAAAGTCAATTTTTGGATGAAATACAAACGTTCTTTTAAAAGCTCCCAATCCAATCAGTGTGTCCGAGAATGACCCTTGAGACACTTTTTAGGCCTCCCAAGGAAGCAGAGACAAAGAAATAGCCCACAAAATATGAAGCCAGGGTGAAAGTAAAACAGAAAATTCCTTGTCAGGACGTTATTTTCACTTAAAAATGATTTCCAATAGATTCTCTTGACACGCCGAGATCCCTAAGGACATCAACAAATTAAAATTGCCGACTTGAAACTTTGGTCATTTTTGGCCAAAAACCATGGACTTACCCTTGGAAAAAAGTCGATAGTTGGACAAAATACAAATATTGTCTTAAAAGCTTCCAATCGAATCACTTAGTCCGAAAATGACCCTTGACATACTTTCTAGACTAGAGACAAAGAAAACGCACACAAAAGCGGATAAGTCAGGGTGAGAGTTAAACAGAAAATTCTTTGTCAGGGCGTTATTCCCAATGGCTTTTTTGGACACGCCGAGATCCCTAGGGACATAAACAAGTAAAAAATGCCGACTTGAAAATTTTGTCATTTTTGGCCAAAAACAGTGGGCTTACCCCTTACAAAAAAGTCGATTTTTTAACGAAATACAAATATTGTTTTAAAAGCTTCGAATCAAATCAGTGTGTCCGAAAATGACCCATGAGATACTTTTTAGGCCTCCCAAGAGAGCAGGGACAAACAAATAGCCCACAAAAAATGAAGTCAAGGTGAAAGTGAAACAGAAAACTCTTTTCACGGCGTTATTTGCACTTGAAAATGATTTCAAATGGCCTTTTTTGACACGCCGGGATCCCTAGGGACATAAACAAGTAAAAAATGCTGACTTCAAAACTTGGTCATTTTTGGGTAAAAGCAATGGGTTTCCCCCTTAGAAAAAAGTCGATTTTTGCACAAAATACAAATATTGTTTTAAAAGCTTCCAATCGAATCGGTGTGTCTGAAAATGACCCGTGAGATACTTTTTAGGCCTCCCAAAGGGGAAGGGACAAAGAAATAGCCCACAAATGATGAAGTCAGGGTGAAAGTTAAACAAAAAATTCTTTGTCAGGGCGTTATTTGCACTTAAAAAATGATTCCCAATGGATTGCTTTGACACGCTGATATCCCTAGGGACATAAACAAGTAAAAAATGCCGACTTGAAAGTTTGGTCATTTTTGGCCAAAAACCATGGGCTTACCCCTTAGAAAAAAGTTGATTTTTGGACGAAATACAAATATTGTTTTAAAAGCTTCCAATCGAATCAGTGTGTCCGAAAATGACCCTTGAGAAACTTTTTAGGTCTCCCAAGGTAGCAGGAACAAAGAAATAGCCCACAAAAGATAAAGTCCGGGTGAGCGTTAAACAGAAAACTCTTTGTCAGGACGTTATTTGCACTTAAAAATGATTCCCAATGGATGTTTTTGACACCCCAAGATCCCTAGGAACATAAAAAAGTAAAAAATACCGTCTTGAAAACGTGCTCATTTTGGCCAAAAACCATGGGCTTACCCCTTAGAAAAAAGTCGATTTTTGGACGAAATATAGATATTGTTTTAAAAGCTTTTAATCGCATCAGTGTGTCCGAAAATGACCCTTAAGACACTTTTTAAGGCCTCCCAAGGGAGCAGGGAGAAAAAAATAGCCTACAAAAGATGAAGTCAGGGTGAGTGTTAAGCAGAAAACTCTTTGTGACGGCGTTATTTGCACTTAAAAATGATTCCCAATGGATTTTTTTGACACGCCGACATCCCTAGGGACATAAACAAGTGAAAAATGCCGACTTGAAAATTTAGTCATTTTTGGCCAAAAACCATGGGCTTACCCCTTAAAAACAAGTGATTTTTTGACGAAATACAAATATTGTTTTAAAAGCTTTCAATCGAATCAGTGTGTCCGAAAATGACCCTTAAGACACTTTTTAGGCCTCCCAAGGGAGCAGGGACAAAGAAATAGTCCACAAAGGATGAAGTCAGGCTGAGTGTTAAACAGAAAACTCTTTGTCACGGCGTTATTTGCACTTAAAATTGATTCCCATTGAATTTTTTGACGCGCAAAAATCCCTCGAGACATAAACAAATGAAGAATGGCGACTTGAAAATTTGGTCATTTTTGGCAAAAAACCGTGAAAAAAGTCGATTTTTGGACGAAATACAAATATTGTTTTAAAAGCTTTCAATCAAATCAGTGTGTCCGAAAGTGACTCTTTAGACACTTTTTAGGCCTTTCAAGGAAGCAGGGACAAAGAAATAGCCCACAAAAGATGAAGTCAGGGTGAGAGTTAAAAAGAAAATTCTTTGTCAGGGCGTTGTTTGCACTTAAAAATGATTCCCAATGGCTTTTTTTGACACGCCGAGATCACTAGGGAGAAAAAGAAGTAAAAAATGCCGACTTAAAAATTTGATCATTTTTGGCCAAAAACGATGGGCTTACCCCTTAAAGTGCACATGAAATGAATTTCTAATGCCATTTTTTTTTTCGCTGATGTCAAAATTGGTGTTTTAAGAAATACTTCGACAAAAAATAATGTGCTTTAAGAAGCGGGAACATATTTTAAAACGCCGCGAAAGTCGGGCCTCTCACGCCAAAATTTTAGACAAGGACCTGGGTTCGAGTCGAGAGTTGTGACGTCATTGGTGTGTATTTCATCGTGTGCGTCACTCGTTTTCCAAGAATCTCTGTGTGCTGCTTTGCAAGAATTTGAAGGGGTTCTGCTTATTGAAAATGGCGGAAAACGAGCAAGATTATAGTTCAAGCACGTCCGAAGACGATGTGGATTCCGTGCAAAGTCTGGATGAAGATGAAGAGTCAGTGCCGGACCAAATAGCTCCGTACGAAGGCGAACCTTTGGCAAGTTCTGATGACAATGGCGAAGGACTTGACGAGGAAGACGAAGGAGATGAAGATGGGCTGACTGCTTCTATTCTAGAACGAAGATTTGAAAAAACCGTACCAGTCAGTTCTTGGTAAGTACTAATTCCGTTATTTTGTTCACCGAAAACCTTTATTAGCAAGGTTAAAAGACGATTTGTAGTCAGTGGCGAAATGAAATGTTCGAACCAAATTGAAATGTCAGTGTTGAACTACCGTTTTTCTTAGCGTAATCTCAATTTCTTTGAACCAACACAGACCATGTAAATAGATTCACATTGCAATTACAGGTGTACTTGTGGACTGTGTAGCGACTCGACGCTTGTATCAGCACGCGAGTTTAGATGCTGCAGAGAAGTGGATTGTGCTCGTGGGAAGCTGACTTTCGATGGCAGCATAGAACGGATATCGTGCGTGACGGAGCACGAGGATTTTCTCGCACTTACCAACACCACTGTCCTCAAACAGGTGGCGCCATTATTAAGAGACAAGAATGGTAAAACTTACCGTCGACGAGGTGGAACTTCGGAAAACGAGTGAGTAGTTATTCCAGGCTTTGAATATCCCTACTTTCAGCTACATCATAACATGTGTATTTTTTTAGGTTCATGTATGGCCCAGATTGTTAGCAAACAGTTCCGTAAATGTGTACGTTGCCTGTTTTACTGACAAATATATGGCAGCGCACCATGGAGAGCTTACTTAGTTTAATAATATTGTGAGTTGATGTAACAGTGGCATGTAATTTTCTTTGGTTTGAATTTTTGCATGTGTCAGGATTATGTTAATCCACACAGGTTCAATGTTAAACAAGATGCCCCTCTAATGGCATTACACGGAATACTTAATGTAGCCCCCTCCCTCGTGATATATGCGCCGATAATAGATTTTGATTGGGCTGTTTTTGTTCGAGACAATCAGAACAATAAATCCCTTCTGGGAGAGGGTAGAATTTAATCAAGGTTTAATGAATAAATCAAATAATGATTTGACGTCACAACAGGAAGGGATGAGTGGGTCCCCTCTCTCGTGATATGTGCCGAATAATAGATTTTGATTGGCCTGCTTTTGTTGAAGACAATCAGAACAATACATCCCCACTAGGGGAGGACATATTTTAATGCATAAATTAATTTGTCGATTTGTGACTACGACGAAGAAAAAAAAAAGATACCCGACCGAAACCTAGACACGTCATGCCCTGCGGGCATTCCGTGTAATTATACCATCAGCGGCTGTTTGAAAGTCAATGCTGCCACTTGAATTGGAACTGAAAATATTCCATAATACAATATAACAGATAACACAACTTGATTTATTGTTTTGACACATCCATTGCTGAAACCTCACAGATTGCGGTTGTGTAATGTCTTCATGTAATTGTACATACTAGCAAAGCCCAAATAAAACAGAGTCAATGCAGGTAGTTGCGATTCTTTAGCACATTATAAATTTATGTGAATATCAGATGGGAAGTTGTATTCAGACTCCGCAGTACTACATAAGTCTCCTTTGCTTCACGCCAGGTTGTGTCAGCGCAAAATGTTCATTTTTTATTTCTTATACTTAGTTTCTTTATTTACGGCAGGTTTCTCAGAGCCACAGCCTACCGATGGCTTGTCCGTTGGATCTTCAGTTACTTGGGATGGGATAATAGCAGGCCACTGCCAGCATGTGTTTATCACAATATCAGAACCAGATATCATACACACCACTCAACTGGATATGCATCAGCTGAAGAAAGAAACTAGGCAAACCTGCCTCTTTTGCATTGATCAATATAACTTCAGCTGCATTTCTTCACTGATGAA
The DNA here is from genome assembly GCF_977016875.1 of Pavona decussata. Classification (NCBI taxonomy): domain Eukaryota; kingdom Metazoa; phylum Cnidaria; class Anthozoa; order Scleractinia; family Agariciidae; genus Pavona; species Pavona decussata. Next base: position 583,780 of record NW_028145449.1, read on the forward strand.
TATCCACTTGACTTGTTATTTGGTATGTACCTGGTTTTTATATTGTGATAAACACACTCAAGTGCTGACTCTTTTGACTTTTGACACTTGGAGTGACTAAGACCTTTGTTCCACACACTCAGACAAACTTAGGTAGTCTTTTTGACCAGTTCCTTTAGTTGTGCTTTGAAGTTATTTGTTTACATTTATTTATCACTTACATGTATGTAGACAATTTTTCACAAAATTTCAAAGTGAAAAGCAGCCACAACAAACATCCAAGACATTCTATAACAACAAAAATGTTGCAAATTTACTGTATGTGGCAAACAATGGTTGTTCAGTCGTTTCTGGTAAGAATGCACCATTAAGCTATAGAAATTGTACATACTTCTCAGCCCTGTTTTTGGAAAAAAAATATGACAAGTTCACAGTAATCAATTGTTTGAAGTCTCTTGTGTTGCTGCGGGTACAGGGCACTTATTGCGAGGATGTCCCCTCATGGGTTGGTGGCATTTACGACAAGAGGGAGCCCTTTTCTTTGCAGGTGGTTCCACAGGCACATTAGATGGCTCAGTAGCTGTCGGTTGTTGAGCCCCACTAGTAGTCTCCATTGAATTTTGCTCTGCCTCTAAACAATATAACAAAAACATGTTAGCCACCAGGGACCTAACATTTTTAGTTTCTTGGTGGTGGTGGGTAGGAGAATGAGAGGGGTATGGGGTATTAATTGGGTATAAAAGTAGGGCATCTCTAACTGAATAAGGACAATGATATATATTCAGTTCACCTGGGGGAAATAACTGTGTCCAAGTTCTCTTCCTGCTTTCTTTGTTCTTTATCGCCTCATCCTTACTCGCCCTCTCTGGAAACTGACGATTCATGGGAGGTGGGACCTGCTCTTGATATTTGGTGGTCATGTCTGAAAGATCCTTCAAAGGCAAACTGAATAGAAGCTTACGGATGTCATCAACATACCCTACAAAATATATTTAATAACATTGATACAATTGAAAAATAATGAATTACCTACCCCCACCCACCAACCAAATTAACACATAACTATTTACATACCATAGGTTGGTTGAACTGCAACCTCTCGCACCACTTCTTCCCCCAGTTTAAATTTTGGGTATGACACCTTGAAGTAGGGCTTACCATCTTTGTCTTTTTGGGTCTCCCTTTTGACATTTTCATTGAAGTGCAGGCTGGCTAAAATGTGCCTGGAAGAGATATGCAGTGATACATGTAATTCCTCCTTATATATTTGGTTTTTTTTGGGAGGGGGCAGGGGGAGGAAAGGGAAGGTGAATGATCTAGGGGAAACGAAGGTGTTACTACTGAACTTTCATGCCTACACCTGTACATGCACCTCTACTTAGCAGGGTGCTAGTCAAGGTGAAATTATCTTAAAAGTGTACTTGTGAAAAATAGATAAGAAATGAATAATAATAATAATAATAATTATTATTATTATTATTATTATTATTATTATTATTAATTTATGAATGAATGAAATTTCTTGATCCTTGCAGTGTTTCTGTAAACTTTATCAGAAATCTAAACAAAACCTGCTTTAGATGATACACTTTAGCCCCACTGCTAAGGTCAAGATGCCATTTAAGGTTGTGCAGAGGAGAGCACTACATTTACATGACCACGATAATTTGCATGGTTTTCTCTAAGAGCAGAAGCTAAACAACCTGGGGTTGAAAGGAGATGGCAAAGTAACAAATATTACCTGCAAAAAGATCCTAGCCAAGAGAAGTGGATCATCTTAGGGTGCCAGTAATTTAGTGTTGCATGGTACCCTTCAAGACAGCTTGTCTGTGTGTCTGCAGACAACTTCTTTATGTCTCCAAGAAGTTGTTTACTGTTCAGGATGTTTGACACCTTGTCATAAGCTTTTGTACCTGAAAATTAAAACAGTGAAGCAATTATCAAATTGGAAACTTTTACATTGAAATGAAAGCACACAACATTACCTATCTTAATCCATTTCCTTGGAGCAATCTCGTCATGCGCACACTCTCTAAACAGTGCATCTGGATGGTCCTTGTGTTTATTGCTGAGGTGACGCATGAATGACTTCCACTTAGCCAAAATCAGATTTTGAAAGCCTTGTACGGTTGTCGTTACGCACCAGTATAAATGGTTCCTCACACCTTTCATCCATTCTTTGATTCTCTCGCACCCCTTTTCATTACTAGCCTTCAGCAATTTCTTATTTATTGATCTGGCCACGTGCCAGATGTCAAAGAAATGAGATGTTTGGGGCTGGAACTCTCTGATCCACTTAGCGATGCCCCTATGGCGATCAGAGACGAATGTAGCAACAGTCAGTCCCATCCTTTGCAAGAAATTGAAGCAACGTTTTGCCCCCTCTAATTCCATGGCATTACTGCTCCCAGTTTCATTGGCCTAAAGAAAAGGAATGGAAAAAAAGGGAAAAGATAATAAAAGGTAATTTACAACATTCACTACCAACAGGGAACTCTTTTCTGATGATATATATATTTTGGAAGCGTTTTCCACTTCAAACATGGTCTATTGGGAAAACAGGGTCTGAACTTCCTGGTGAATATTGTTTCATTATACTTCCCGTTCAGAGTTGCTGCTAGCCTCTGTTTCAATATGAGACTAAGTACAGAACCTTAGATAAAAAAGTGAGTTGTTATTAATTTACAAATAAAACTAATTTTCATATCAAAAGTTTTTCAATTGTCCTCATAATGAAACAGAGGCCAAACTCAACTCAGACACAGCATCCTCTGTGAAATGTTTCCCAAGTTCTGCTGGTTCTGCCCCCACCCTCCCACTCGAAACACACACCCACCCACCACCAGATTTGAGCAAGTGAATTTGGAAAACATGCATCTGCCAACATATATTTAAACTCATAAAATAAATTGTTATACTCCACTTTTTACCTGTAAAAGTTCAAAATGGACAATTTTCATAATTGTCGAGCAAAACATAGTGTAGGCTCCATATTTTGCATTGTGCCCCATGGAGTCATATCTCCCATCACCGCACCACACAACATCACTTGCTGTCTTGAGTTGAGTGATTAAGTTACCCCGGTATGTCTCCCAGTGATAGAGAATGGCAGGGAAAACAAACTTCTTCTGATGTAAAAAGTAAGTACGGGTGCTGTAGGCAGAGAGGCCCATATGCCGGAACACCAAAAGGACCTTGCTTATAGACGCACCAGCAAGTAGGACTGCAAAACTCAGAAGGACATTTCCAACAGGATACCTCCCCAGGACTGGATGGTATGGCTGACTTCTCCAGGTGTATGGCTTTCCTTCACAATGTTTGCAGTGCTGAAGCACAGTAACCATAGTCCCAGTCTGCTTCATTTCAACCTTCGGCTTGCCTACTTTGCAGCGAAAGCAGAACATTGAAAATAAGCTCAGAAGCATACTGTAAAAAACCAAGAACTTTGGTTCAGTCTCCACAGGTGTGTTGGTCTCCACCCTTTTAGCAAAAAATAAAAAAATAGAGTAATAATAATTTCACAAATACAGCAAGCTATAGTGGACGTGTGTAGACAATAACATTTTTTTTCACAACTCCACAACTATGCAAGTTTGTTGTTGTTACTTACAATAAATGTATTTATTGTGATAATTTTCAAGTTGTTAAAATGGCATTCAAGTGAATATAAACCGAAATGCACAACAATATCAAGTGAAATACAGTGCTGACCAACCTCAGTTTTCTTTCTTTTTCATCATCATCGTTGTCACTGTGGGAAATATCTTCCTCCAGTGAAGCCCAGTCGGGATCAGCCTCATCATCTGTGTCTGTTCCAGTGGAAACAAGATGGCCTTCTTCATGTCTGTATGGTTGTCCAGAACCAATTTCTTCATGGTGATCGTCATCATCACTATCATCATCCTCCGAGCTATCAGTTCTTTCCACAATTTGTGCCTAATCAGACAAGGAAGAGAATTACATGTAAAAAAGGTATTTCGTAAAAGACCAAATTAAAAGGAAAAAAATGAAATAATACTAGTAGGCTACGATAACATGTTCTAGTAATACATGAGTTATATAGGTTACATCTTCTCCAGGCAAGTGAATAGCCATTTTATATTCATAATTTAGGTACTTACAAATAATATTCACGGAAACAACGTAATATTTAATAAAAAGACAAACCGCACGAAAAAACAGAAGTAAAGGAGTGTGAAAGATGAGTCACGACCGAACGATCGATGATAGACATAGATTACGATATGCATTGTTATTACAAATTGCTGTAGTTGTCGTTGTTGATACAAGCCGCAATACTCACGCATTTCAGTTCTTCTTTTAGCTCGCGATTCCTCTTGCGTAAGTACGCGTTTTCTTTTTGAAGACGTCTACTTTTTTTGGAGAGACGTGAGCATTTGCTGCACGATGGCGGACTCGGTGGTCTTTCGGCTCCGACAGGAGTTTCAGTGATGTGATACTCAGTGGGCTGTTGTTCGATGTCATCAGGACAAGTTGGGTCAGGATTTTGTTCCTGCGGTGCGCTTTCCACATCTTGAGCCGTGGAAGATAAATCAGATAAAGATGCCGTAGTAGTCAACAACTCTCTAAGGAACTAGATTCAAAAGAATAATTTTCAGATTGAGCCTTACACGGATCATGGAACAATTTGAATGTTCTATTGGAACTTCTCACATTAATAAACATGAGAGTTTTATATGCGGTACACTCACCATTCTTCGATCTCGATCTGTTGTTTCTGGTTGATCTGCTGGTTTCAGCGCAACATCAATCGTGGGAATAGATCCTTTATATATGTGGTGACTTCCAGATAAAACCTCGTCTGGGTCCAACAGATCGATCCTCCGTGTAAAGCACTCGGGAGCGAAATGCACCGAACATAGATGAGACGAGTTAGTGGGCTTGAAATCCGGACGGTGTTTGTGAACAAATTTCACCCACTGTCGTCTTGTGACCTCATCTAACGGGAACTTATGCATAGATACACCGGGAGTTGCATTTGTATTAGTGCAACTCACTAAACCGGGGCCGCCTGCCGCACAAGACTTTCCAGGTAATCGCTTTTTTTTCTTTTCTGCCATGTTTTGCTGCACGTGCATACACACCAATGACGTCACTCACACCTTTTTGACCGCGCGTGAAATGTCGCAAATTTCAGGCCTCGGAGGGAAATTTCAAACCACTAAAAATAATGGATTTTCTTCGCGCCAAAGCGGGAAACGAATGAAAATGAAGTTTAAGGAAGATAGGCAATATAAAAACGCAAAAAAGTGTGACAGTACAATTTCGTTTCATGTGCACTTTAAAAAAAATGGATTTTTGACGAAATACAAATATTGTTTGAAAAGCTTCAATTCGAATCAGTGTGTCCGAAAATGACCGTTGAGATACTTTTTAGGTCTACAAAGGGAGCAGGGACAAAGAAATAGCCCACAAAAGATAAAGTCAGGGTAAGAATTAAACAGAGGATTCTTTGTCAGGACGTTATTTGCACTTAAAAATGATTCCCAATGGATTTTTTTGACACCCCAAGATCCCTAGGAACATAAAAAAGTAAAAAATGCCGACTTGAAAACGTGCTCATTTTGGCCAAAAACCATCGGCTTACCCCTTAGAAAAAAGTTGATTTTTGGACGAAATACAAATATTGTTTTAAAAGCTTCCAATCGAATCAGTGTGTCCGAAAATGACACTTGAGAAACTTTTTAGGCCTCCCAAGGGAGCAGGAACAAAGAAATAGCCCACAAAAGATAAAGTCCGGGTGAGCGTTAAACAGAAAATTCTTTGTCAGGACGTTATTTGCACTTAAAAATGATTCCCAATGGATATTTTTGACACCCCAAGATCCCTAGGAACATTAAAAAGTAAAAAATGCCGTCTTGAAAACGTGCTCATTTTGGCCAAAAACCATGGGCTTACCCCTTAGAAAAGAGTCGATTTTTGGACGAAATACAGATATTGTTTTAAAAGCTTTTAATCGCATCAGTGTGTCCGAAAATGACCCTTAAGACACTTTTTAAGGCCTCCCAAGGGAGCAGGGACAAAACAATAGCCTATAAAAGATGAAGTCAGGGTGAGTGTTAAACAGAAAACTCTTTGTCACGGCGTTATTTGCACTTAAAAATGATTCCCAATGCATTTTTTTGACACGCCGACATCCCTAGGGACATAAACAAGTGAAAAATGCCGACTTGAAAATTTAGTCATTTTTGGCCAAAAACCATGGGCTTACCCCTTAAAAACAAGTGATTTTTTAACGAAATACAAATATTGTTTTAAAAGCTTTCAATCGAATCAGTGTGTCCGAAAATGACCCTTAAGACACTTTTTAGGCCTCCCAAGGGAGCAGGGACAAAGAAATAGTCCACAAAGGATGAAGTCAGGGTGAGAGAAAAAAAGAAAATTCCTTGTCAGGGCGTTATTTGCACTTAAAAATTATTCCTAATGCAATTTTTTTTACACGTCGAGATCCCTAGGGACATAAACAAGTGAAAAATGCCGACTTTAAAATTTGGTCATTATTGGCCAAAAACCATGGGCTTACCCCTTAGAAACAAGTGATTTCTAGAGAAAATACAAATATTGTTTTAAAAACATCCAATCGAATCAGTGTGTCCGAAAATGACCCTTGAGACACTTTTGAGGCCTCCCAAGGAGCAGGGACAAAAAAATAGCTCACAAAAGATGAAGTCAGGGTGAGGGTTAAAGAGAAAATTCTTTGTCAGGGCGTTATTTCCACTTAAAAATGATCCCCAATGGATTTTTTTCACACGCCAAGATTCCTAGGCACATAAAGAAGTTAAAAATGCCGACTTGACAATTTGGTCATTTTGGGCCAAAAACAATGAGTTTACCCCTTAGAAAAAAGTCGATTTTTAGACGAAATACAAATATTGTTTTAGAAGCTTCCAATCAAATCAGTGTGTCCGAAAATGACTTTTGCGACATTTTTTAGGCTTCTTAAGGGAGCAGGGACAAAGAAATAGCCCACACAAAATGAAGTGAGGGTGAGAGTTAAACAGAAAATTCTTTGTCAGGGCGTTATTTCCACTTAAAAATGATTCCCAATGGCTTTTTTTGACACGCCGAAATCCCTAGGGACAAAAAGAAGTGAAAAATGCCGACTTAAAAATTTGGTCATTTTTGGCCAAAAACAATGAGTTTACCTCTTAGAAAAAAGTCGATTTTTGGACGAAATACAAATATTGTTTTAGACGCTTCCAATCAAATCAGTGTGTCCAAAAATGACTTTTGCGACATTTTTTAGGCTTCTTAAGGGAGCAGGGACAAAGAAATAGCCCACACAAAATGAAGTGAGGGTGAGAGTTAAACAGAAAATTCTTTGTCAGGGCGTTATTTCCACTTAAAAATGATTCCCAATGGATTTTTTTGACACGCTAAGATTCCTGGGCACATAAATAAGGGAAAAATGCCGACTTGACAATTTGGTCATTTTTGGCCAAAAACAATGAGTTTACCCCTTAGAAAAAAGTCGATTTTTGGACGAAATACAAATAGTTTTAGAAGCTTCCCATCAAATCAGTGTGTCCAAAAATGACTTTTGTGACATTTTTTAGGCTTCCCAAGGGAGCAGGGACAAAGAAATAGCCCACACAAAATGAAGTGAGGGTGAGAGTTAAACAGAAAATTCTTTGTCAGGGCGTTATTTCCACTTAAAAATGATTCGCAATGGATTTTTTTGATACGCCAAGATTCCTGGGCACATAAATAAGTGAAAAATGCCGACTTGACAATTTGGTCATTTTTAGCCAAAAACCCTTGCAAAAAAATCGATTTTTGGACGAAATACAAATAGTTTTAGAAGCTTCCCATCAAATCAGTGTGTCCGAAAATGACTTTTGCGACATTTTTTAGGCTTCCCAAGGGAGCAGGGACAAAGAAATAGCCCACACAAAATGAAGTGAGGGTGAGAGTTAAACAGAAAATTCTTTGTCAGGGCGTTATTTCCACTTAAAAATGATTCGCAATGGATTTTTTTGATACGCCAAGATTCCTGGGCACATAAATAAGTAAAAAATGCCGACTTGACAATTTGGTCATTTTTGGGCAAAAACAATGAGTTTACCCCTTAGAAAAAAGTCGATTTTGTGACGAAATACAAATATTGTTTTAAAAGCTTCCAATCGAATCAGTGAGTCCAAAAATGACCCTTGAGACACCTTTTAGACCTCCCAAGGGAGCAGAGACAAAGAAATAGCCTACAAAAGATGAAGTCGGGGTGGGAGTTTAACAGAACATTCTTTGTCAGGCTGTTATTTGCACTTAAAAATGATTCGCAATGGATTCTTTTGACACGCCGAGATTCCTAAAGACATAAACAAGTGAAAAATGCTGACTTGAAAATTTAGTCATTTTTGGCCAAAAGCAATGGGCTTACCCCTTAGAAAAAAGTGATTTTTGGACAAAATACAAATATTGTTTTAAAAGCTTCCAATGGAATCAGTGTGTCTGAAAATGACCTGTAACATACCTTTTAGGCCTCCCAAGGGGGAAAGGACAAAGAAATAGCCCACAAAAGATGAAGTCAGGGTGAGAGTTAAAAAGAAAATTCTTTGTCAGGGCGTTATTTGCACTTAAAAATGATTCCCAATGGCTTTTTTTGACACGCCGACATCCCTAGGGACATAAACAAGTGAAAAATGCCGACTTGAAAATTTAGTCATTTTTGGCCAAAAACCATGGGCTTACCCCTTAAAAACAAGTGATTTTTTAACGAAATACAAATATTGTTTTAAAAGTTTTCAATCGAATCAGTGTGTCCGAAAATGACCCTTAAGACACTTTTTAGGCCTCCCAAGGGAGCAGGGACAAAGAAATAGTCCACAAAGGATGAAGTCAGGGTGAGAGAAAAACAGAAAATTCCTTGTCAGGGCGTTATTTGCACTTAAAAATTATTCCTAATGCAATTTTTTTTACACGTCGAGATCCCTAGGGACATAAACAAGTGAAAAATGCCGACTTTAAAATTTGGTCATTATTGGCCAAAAACCATGGGCTTACCCCTTAGAAACAAGTGATTTCTAGAGAAAATACAAATATTGTTTTAAAAACATCCAATCGAATCAGTGTGTCCGAAAATGACCCTTGAGACACTTTTGAGGCCTCCCAAGGAGCAGGGACAAAAAAATAGCTCACAAAAGATGAAGTCAGGGTGAGGGTTAAAGAGAAAATTCTTTGTCAGGGCGTTATTTCCACTTAAAAATGATCCCCAATGGATTTTTTTGACACGCCAAGATTCCTAGGCACATAAAGAAGTTAAAAATGCCGACTTGACAATTTGGTCATTTTGGGCCAAAAACAATGAGTTTACCCCTTAGAAAAAAGTCGATTTTTAGACGAAATACAAATATTGTTTTAGAAGCTTCCAATCAAATCAGTGTGTCCGAAAATGACTTTTGCGACATTTTTTAGGCTTCTTAAGGGAGCAGGGACAAAGAAATAGCCCACACAAAATGAAGTCAGGGTGAGAGTTAAACAGAAAATTCTTTGTCAGGGCGTTATTTCCACTTAAAAATGATTCCCAATGGCTTTTTTTGACACGCCGAAATCCCTAGGGACAAAAAGAAGTGAAAAATGCCGACTTAAAAATTTGGTCATTTTTGGCCAAAAACAATGAGTTTACCTCTTAGAAAAAAGTCGATTTTTGGACGAAATACAAATATTGTTTTAGACGCTTCCAATCAAATCAGTGTGTCCAAAAATGACTTTTGCGACATTTTTTAGGCTTCTTAAGGGAGCAGGGACAAAGAAATAGCCCACACAAAATGAAGTGAGGGTGAGAGTTAAACAGAAAATTCTTTGTCAGGGCGTTATTTCCACTTAAAAATGATTCCCAATGGATTTTTTTGACACGCTAAGATTCCTGGGCACATAAATAAGGGAAAAATGCCGACTTGACAATTTGGTCATTTTTGGCCAAAAACAATGAGTTTACCCCTTAGAAAAAAGTCGATTTTGTGACGAAATACAAATATTGTTTTAAAAGCTTCCAATCGAATCAGTGAGTCCAAAAATGACCCTTGAGACACCTTTTAGACCTCCCAAGGGAGCAGAGACAAAGAAATAGCCTACAAAAGATGAAGTCGGGGTGGGAGTTTAACAGAACATTCTTTGTCAGGCTGTTATTTGCACTTAAAAATGATTCGCAATGGATTCTTTTGACACGCCGAGATTCCTAAAGACATAAACAAGTGAAAAATGCTGACTTGAAAATTTAGTCATTTTTGGCCAAAAGCAATGGGCTTACCCCTTAGAAAAAAGTGATTTTTGGACAAAATACAAATATTGTTTTAAAAGCTTCCAATGGAATCAGTGTGTCTGAAAATGACCTGTAACATACCTTTTAGGCCTCCCAAGGGGGAAAGGACAAAGAAATAGCCCACAAAAGATGAAGTCAGGGTGAGAGTTAAAAAGAAAATTCTTTGTCAGGGCGTTATTTGCACTTAAAAATGATTCCCAATGGCTTTTTTTGACACGCCGACATCCCTAGGGACATAAACAAGTGAAAAATGCCGACTTGAAAATTTAGTCATTTTTGGCCAAAAACCATGGGCTTACCCCTTAAAAACAAGTGATTTTTTAACGAAATACAAATATTGTTTTAAAAGTTTTCAATCGAATCAGTGTGTCCGAAAATGACCCTTAAGACACTTTTTAGGCCTCCCAAGGGAGCAGGGACAAAGAAATAGTCCACAAAGGATGAAGTCAGGGTGAGAGAAAAACAGAAAATTCCTTGTCAGGGCGTTATTTGCACTTAAAAATTATTCCTAATGCAATTTTTTTTACACGTCGAGATCCCTAGGGACATAAACAAGTGAAAAATGCCGACTTTAAAATTTGGTCATTATTGGCCAAAAACCATGGGCTTACCCCTTAGAAACAAGTGATTTCTAGAGAAAATACAAATATTGTTTTAAAAACATCCAATCGAATCAGTGTGTCCGAAAATGACCCTTGAGACACTTTTGAGGCCTCCCAAGGAGCAGGGACAAAAAAATAGCTCACAAAAGATGAAGTCAGGGTGAGGGTTAAAGAGAAAATTCTTTGTCAGGGCGTTATTTCCACTTAAAAATGATCCCCAATGGATTTTTTTGACACGCCAAGATTCCTAGGCACATAAAGAAGTTAAAAATGCCGACTTGACAATTTGGTCATTTTGGGCCAAAAACAATGAGTTTACCCCTTAGAAAAAAGTCGATTTTTAGACGAAATACAAATATTGTTTTAGAAGCTTCCAATCAAATCAGTGTGTCCGAAAATGACTTTTGCGACATTTTTTAGGCTTCTTAAGGGAGCAGGGACAAAGAAATAGCCCACACAAAATGAAGTGAGGGTGAGAGTTAAACAGAAAATTCTTTGTCAGGGCGTTATTTCCACTTAAAAATGATTCCCAATGGATTTTTTTGACACGCTAAGATTCCTGGGCACATAAATAAGGGAAAAATGCCGACTTGACAATTTGGTCATTTTTGGCCAAAAACAATGAGTTTACCCCTTAGAAAAAAGTCGATTTTTGGACGAAATACAAATAGTTTTAGAAGCTTCCCATCAAATCAGTGTGTCCAAAAATGACTTTTGCGACATTTTTTAGGCTTCCCAAGGGAGCAGGGACAAAGAAATAGCCCACACAAAATGAAGTGAGGGTGAGAGTTAAACAGAAAATTCTTTGTCAGGGCGTTATTTCCACTTAAAAATGATTCGCAATGGATTTTTTTGATACGCCAAGATTCCTGGGCACATAAATAAGTGAAAAATGCCGACTTGACAATTTGGTCATTTTTAGCCAAAAACCCTTGCAAAAAAATCGATTTTTGGACGAAATACAAATAGTTTTAGAAGCTTCCCATCAAATCAGTGTGTCCGAAAATGACTTTTGCGACATTTTTTAGGCTTCCCAAGGGAGCAGGGACAAAGAAATAGCCCACACAAAATGAAGTGAGGGTGAGAGTTAAACAGAAAATTCTTTGTCAGGGCGTTATTTCCACTTAAAAATGATTCGCAATGGATTTTTTTGATACGCCAAGATTCCTGGGCACATAAATAAGTAAAAAATGCCGACTTGACAATTTGGTCATTTTTGGGCAAAAACAATGAGTTTACCCCTTAGAAAAAAGTCGATTTTGTGACGAAATACAAATATTGTTTTAAAAGCTTCCAATCGAATCAGTGAGTCCAAAAATGACCCTTGAGACACCTTTTAGACCTCCCAAGGGAGCAGAGACAAAGAAATAGCCTACAAAAGATGAAGTCGGGGTGGGAGTTTAACAGAACATTCTTTGTCAGGCTGTTATTTGCACTTAAAAATGATTCGCAATGGATTCTTTTGACACGCCGAGATTCCTAAAGACATAAACAAGTGAAAAATGCTGACTTGAAAATTTAGTCATTTTTGGCCAAAAGCAATGGGCTTACCCCTTAGAAAAAAGTGATTTTTGGACAAAATACAAATATTGTTTTAAAAGCTTCCAATGGAATCAGTGTGTCTGAAAATGACCTGTAACATACCTTTTAGGCCTCCCAAGGGGGAAAGGACAAAGAAATAGCCCACAAAAGATGAAGTCAGGGTGAGAGTTAAAAAGAAAATTCTTTGTCAGGGCGTTATTTGCACTTAAAAATGATTCCCAATGGCTTTTTTTGACACGCCGACATCCCTAGGGACATAAACAAGTGAAAAATGCCGACTTGAAAATTTAGTCATTTTTGGCCAAAAACCATGGGCTTACCCCTTAAAAACAAGTGATTTTTTAACGAAATACAAATATTGTTTTAAAAGTTTTCAATCGAATCAGTGTGTCCGAAAATGACCCTTAAGACACTTTTTAGGCCTCCCAAGGGAGCAGGGACAAAGAAATAGTCCACAAAGGATGAAGTCAGGGTGAGAGAAAAACAGAAAATTCCTTGTCAGGGCGTTATTTGCACTTAAAAATTATTCCTAATGCAATTTTTTTTACACGTCGAGATCCCTAGGGACATAAACAAGTGAAAAATGCCGACTTTAAAATTTGGTCATTATTGGCCAAAAACCATGGGCTTACCCCTTAGAAACAAGTGATTTCTAGAGAAAATACAAATATTGTTTTAAAAACATCCAATCGAATCAGTGTGTCCGAAAATGACCCTTGAGACACTTTTGAGGCCTCCCAAGGAGCAGGGACAAAAAAATAGCTCACAAAAGATGAAGTCAGGGTGAGGGTTAAAGAGAAAATTCTTTGTCAGGGCGTTATTTCCACTTAAAAATGATCCCCAATGGATTTTTTTGACACGCCAAGATTCCTAGGCACATAAAGAAGTTAAAAATGCCGACTTGACAATTTGGTCATTTTGGGCCAAAAACAATGAGTTTACCCCTTAGAAAAAAGTCGATTTTTAGACGAAATACAAATATTGTTTTAGAAGCTTCCAATCAAATCAGTGTGTCCGAAAATGACTTTTGCGACATTTTTTAGGCTTCTTAAGGGAGCAGGGACAAAGAAATAGCCCACACAAAATGAAGTCAGGGTGAGAGTTAAACAGAAAATTCTTTGTCAGGGCGTTATTTCCACTTAAAAATGATTCCCAATGGCTTTTTTTGACACGCCGAAATCCCTAGGGACAAAAAGAAGTGAAAAATGCCGACTTAAAAATTTGGTCATTTTTGGCCAAAAACAATGAGTTTACCTCTTAGAAAAAAGTCGATTTTTGGACGAAATACAAATATTGTTTTAGACGCTTCCAATCAAATCAGTGTGTCCAAAAATGACTTTTGCGACATTTTTTAGGCTTCTTAAGGGAGCAGGGACAAAGAAATAGCCCACACAAAATGAAGTGAGGGTGAGAGTTAAACAGAAAATTCTTTGTCAGGGCGTTATTTCCACTTAAAAATGATTCCCAATGGATTTTTTTGACACGCTAAGATTCCTGGGCACATAAATAAGGGAAAAATGCCGACTTGACAATTTGGTCATTTTTGGCCAAAAACAATGAGTTTACCCCTTAGAAAAAAGTCGATTTTTGGACGAAATACAAATAGTTTTAGAAGCTTCCCATCAAATCAGTGTGTCCAAAAATGACTTTTGCGACATTTTTTAGGCTTCCCAAGGGAGCAGGGACAAAGAAATAGCCCACACAAAATGAAGTGAGGGTGAGAGTTAAACAGAAAATTCTTTGTCAGGGCGTTATTTCCACTTAAAAATGATTCGCAATGGATTTTTTTGATACGCCAAGATTCCTGGGCACATAAATAAGTGAAAAATGCCGACTTGACAATTTGGTCATTTTTAGCCAAAAACCCTTGCAAAAAAATCGATTTTTGGACGAAATACAAATATTGTTTTAGACGCTTCCAATCAAATCAGTGTGTCCAAAAATGACTTTTGCGACATTTTTTAGGCTTCTTAAGGGAGCAGGGACAAAGAAATAGCCCACACAAAATGAAGTGAGGGTGAGAGTTAAACAGAAAATTCTTTGTCAGGGCGTTATTTCCACTTAAAAATGATTCCCAATGGATTTTTTTGACACGCTAAGATTCCTGGGCACATAAATAAGGGAAAAATGCCGACTTGACAATTTGGTCATTTTTGGCCAAAAACAATGAGTTTACCCCTTAGAAAAAAGTCGATTTTTGGACGAAATACAAATAGTTTTAGAAGCTTCCCATCAAATCAGTGTGTCCAAAAATGACTTTTGCGACATTTTTTAGGCTTCCCAAGGGAGCAGGGACAAAGAAATAGCCCACACAAAATGAAGTGAGGGTGAGAGTTAAACAGAAAATTCTTTGTCAGGGCGTTATTTCCACTTAAAAATGATTCGCAATGGATTTTTTTGATACGCCAAGATTCCTGGGCACATAAATAAGTGAAAAATGCCGACTTGACAATTTGGTCATTTTTAGCCAAAAACCCTTGCAAAAAAATCGATTTTTGGACGAAATACAAATAGTTTTAGAAGCTTCCCATCAAATCAGTGTGTCCGAAAATGACTTTTGCGACATTTTTTAGGCTTCCCAAGGGAGCAGGGACAAAGAAATAGCCCACACAAAATGAAGTGAGGGTGAGAGTTAAACAGAAAATTCTTTGTCAGGGCGTTATTTCCACTTAAAAATGATTCGCAATGGATTTTTTTGATACGCCAAGATTCCTGGGCACATAAATAAGTAAAAAATGCCGACTTGACAATTTGGTCATTTTTGGGCAAAAACAATGAGTTTACCCCTTAGAAAAAAGTCGATTTTGTGACGAAATACAAATATTGTTTTAAAAGCTTCCAATCGAATCAGTGAGTCCAAAAATGACCCTTGAGACACCTTTTAGACCTCCCAAGGGAGCAGAGACAAAGAAATAGCCTACAAAAGATGAAGTCGGGGTGGGAGTTTAACAGAACATTCTTTGTCAGGCTGTTATTTGCACTTAAAAATGATTCGCAATGGATTCTTTTGACACGCCGAGATTCCTAAAGACATAAACAAGTGAAAAATGCTGACTTGAAAATTTAGTCATTTTTGGCCAAAAGCAATGGGCTTACCCCTTAGAAAAAAGTGATTTTTGGACAAAATACAAATATTGTTTTAAAAGCTTCCAATGGAATCAGTGTGTCTGAAAATGACCTGTAACATACCTTTTAGGCCTCCCAAGGGGGAAAGGACAAAGAAATAGCCCACAAAAGATGAAGTCAGGGTGAGAGTTAAAAAGAAAATTCTTTGTCAGGGCGTTATTTGCACTTAAAAATGATTCCCAATGGCTTTTTTTGACACGCCGACATCCCTAGGGACATAAACAAGTGAAAAATGCCGACTTGAAAATTTAGTCATTTTTGGCCAAAAACCATGGGCTTACCCCTTAAAAACAAGTGATTTTTTAACGAAATACAAATATTGTTTTAAAAGTTTTCAATCGAATCAGTGTGTCCGAAAATGACCCTTAAGACACTTTTTAGGCCTCCCAAGGGAGCAGGGACAAAGAAATAGTCCACAAAGGATGAAGTCAGGGTGAGAGAAAAACAGAAAATTCCTTGTCAGGGCGTTATTTGCACTTAAAAATTATTCCTAATGCAATTTTTTTTACACGTCGAGATCCCTAGGGACATAAACAAGTGAAAAATGCCGACTTTAAAATTTGGTCATTATTGGCCAAAAACCATGGGCTTACCCCTTAGAAACAAGTGATTTCTAGAGAAAATACAAATATTGTTTTAAAAACATCCAATCGAATCAGTGTGTCCGAAAATGACCCTTGAGACACTTTTGAGGCCTCCCAAGGAGCAGGGACAAAAAAATAGCTCACAAAAGATGAAGTCAGGGTGAGGGTTAAAGAGAAAATTCTTTGTCAGGGCGTTATTTCCACTTAAAAATGATCCCCAATGGATTTTTTTGACACGCCAAGATTCCTAGGCACATAAAGAAGTTAAAAATGCCGACTTGACAATTTGGTCATTTTGGGCCAAAAACAATGAGTTTACCCCTTAGAAAAAAGTCGATTTTTAGACGAAATACAAATATTGTTTTAGAAGCTTCCAATCAAATCAGTGTGTCCGAAAATGACTTTTGCGACATTTTTTAGGCTTCTTAAGGGAGCAGGGACAAAGAAATAGCCCACACAAAATGAAGTCAGGGTGAGAGTTAAACAGAAAATTCTTTGTCAGGGCGTTATTTCCACTTAAAAATGATTCCCAATGGCTTTTTTTGACACGCCGAAATCCCTAGGGACAAAAAGAAGTGAAAAATGCCGACTTAAAAATTTGGTCATTTTTGGCCAAAAACAATGAGTTTACCTCTTAGAAAAAAGTCGATTTTTGGACGAAATACAAATATTGTTTTAGACGCTTCCAATCAAATCAGTGTGTCCAAAAATGACTTTTGCGACATTTTTTAGGCTTCTTAAGGGAGCAGGGACAAAGAAATAGCCCACACAAAATGAAGTGAGGGTGAGAGTTAAACAGAAAATTCTTTGTCAGGGCGTTATTTCCACTTAAAAATGATTCCCAATGGATTTTTTTGACACGCTAAGATTCCTGGGCACATAAATAAGGGAAAAATGCCGACTTGACAATTTGGTCATTTTTGGCCAAAAACAATGAGTTTACCCCTTAGAAAAAAGTCGATTTTTGGACGAAATACAAATAGTTTTAGAAGCTTCCCATCAAATCAGTGTGTCCAAAAATGACTTTTGCGACATTTTTTAGGCTTCCCAAGGGAGCAGGGACAAAGAAATAGCCCACACAAAATGAAGTGAGGGTGAGAGTTAAACAGAAAATTCTTTGTCAGGGCGTTATTTCCACTTAAAAATGATTCGCAATGGATTTTTTTGATACGCCAAGATTCCTGGGCACATAAATAAGTGAAAAATGCCGACTTGACAATTTGGTCATTTTTAGCCAAAAACCCTTGCAAAAAAATCGATTTTTGGACGAAATACAAATATTGTTTTAGACGCTTCCAATCAAATCAGTGTGTCCAAAAATGACTTTTGCGACATTTTTTAGGCTTCTTAAGGGAGCAGGGACAAAGAAATAGCCCACACAAAATGAAGTGAGGGTGAGAGTTAAACAGAAAATTCTTTGTCAGGGCGTTATTTCCACTTAAAAATGATTCCCAATGGATTTTTTTGACACGCTAAGATTCCTGGGCACATAAATAAGGGAAAAATGCCGACTTGACAATTTGGTCATTTTTGGCCAAAAACAATGAGTTTACCCCTTAGAAAAAAGTCGATTTTTGGACGAAATACAAATAGTTTTAGAAGCTTCCCATCAAATCAGTGTGTCCAAAAATGACTTTTGCGACATTTTTTAGGCTTCCCAAGGGAGCAGGGACAAAGAAATAGCCCACACAAAATGAAGTGAGGGTGAGAGTTAAACAGAAAATTCTTTGTCAGGGCGTTATTTCCACTTAAAAATGATTCGCAATGGATTTTTTTGATACGCCAAGATTCCTGGGCACATAAATAAGTGAAAAATGCCGACTTGACAATTTGGTCATTTTTAGCCAAAAACCCTTGCAAAAAAATCGATTTTTGGACGAAATACAAATAGTTTTAGAAGCTTCCCATCAAATCAGTGTGTCCGAAAATGACTTTTGCGACATTTTTTAGGCTTCCCAAGGGAGCAGGGACAAAGAAATAGCCCACACAAAATGAAGTGAGGGTGAGAGTTAAACAGAAAATTCTTTGTCAGGGCGTTATTTCCACTTAAAAATGATTCGCAATGGATTTTTTTGATACGCCAAGATTCCTGGGCACATAAATAAGTAAAAAATGCCGACTTGACAATTTGGTCATTTTTGGGCAAAAACAATGAGTTTACCCCTTAGAAAAAAGTCGATTTTGTGACGAAATACAAATATTGTTTTAAAAGCTTCCAATCGAATCAGTGAGTCCAAAAATGACCCTTGAGACACCTTTTAGACCTCCCAAGGGAGCAGAGACAAAGAAATAGCCTACAAAAGATGAAGTCGGGGTGGGAGTTTAACAGAACATTCTTTGTCAGGCTGTTATTTGCACTTAAAAATGATTCGCAATGGATTCTTTTGACACGCCGAGATTCCTAAAGACATAAACAAGTGAAAAATGCTGACTTGAAAATTTAGTCATTTTTGGCCAAAAGCAATGGGCTTACCCCTTAGAAAAAAGTGATTTTTGGACAAAATACAAATATTGTTTTAAAAGCTTCCAATGGAATCAGTGTGTCTGAAAATGACCTGTAACATACCTTTTAGGCCTCCCAAGGGGGAAAGGACAAAGAAATAGCCCACAAAAGATGAAGTCAGGGTGAGAGTTAAAAAGAAAATTCTTTGTCAGGGCGTTATTTGCACTTAAAAATGATTCCCAATGGCTTTTTTTGACACGCCGACATCCCTAGGGACATAAACAAGTGAAAAATGCCGACTTGAAAATTTAGTCATTTTTGGCCAAAAACCATGGGCTTACCCCTTAAAAACAAGTGATTTTTTAACGAAATACAAATATTGTTTTAAAAGTTTTCAATCGAATCAGTGTGTCCGAAAATGACCCTTAAGACACTTTTTAGGCCTCCCAAGGGAGCAGGGACAAAGAAATAGTCCACAAAGGATGAAGTCAGGGTGAGAGAAAAACAGAAAATTCCTTGTCAGGGCGTTATTTGCACTTAAAAATTATTCCTAATGCAATTTTTTTTACACGTCGAGATCCCTAGGGACATAAACAAGTGAAAAATGCCGACTTTAAAATTTGGTCATTATTGGCCAAAAACCATGGGCTTACCCCTTAGAAACAAGTGATTTCTAGAGAAAATACAAATATTGTTTTAAAAACATCCAATCGAATCAGTGTGTCCGAAAATGACCCTTGAGACACTTTTGAGGCCTCCCAAGGAGCAGGGACAAAAAAATAGCTCACAAAAGATGAAGTCAGGGTGAGGGTTAAAGAGAAAATTCTTTGTCAGGGCGTTATTTCCACTTAAAAATGATCCCCAATGGATTTTTTTCACACGCCAAGATTCCTAGGCACATAAAGAAGTTAAAAATGCCGACTTGACAATTTGGTCATTTTGGGCCAAAAACAATGAGTTTACCCCTTAGAAAAAAGTCGATTTTTAGACGAAATACAAATATTGTTTTAGAAGCTTCCAATCAAATCAGTGTGTCCGAAAATGACTTTTGCGACATTTTTTAGGCTTCTTAAGGGAGCAGGGACAAAGAAATAGCCCACACAAAATGAAGTGAGGGTGAGAGTTAAACAGAAAATTCTTTGTCAGGGCGTTATTTCCACTTAAAAATGATTCCCAATGGATTTTTTTGACACGCTAAGATTCCTGGGCACATAAATAAGGGAAAAATGCCGACTTGACAATTTGGTCATTTTTGGCCAAAAACAATGAGTTTACCCCTTAGAAAAAAGTCGATTTTTGGACGAAATACAAATAGTTTTAGAAGCTTCCCATCAAATCAGTGTGTCCAAAAATGACTTTTGCGACATTTTTTAGGCTTCCCAAGGGAGCAGGGACAAAGAAATAGCCCACACAAAATGAAGTGAGGGTGAGAGTTAAACAGAAAATTCTTTGTCAGGGCGTTATTTCCACTTAAAAATGATTCGCAATGGATTTTTTTGATACGCCAAGATTCCTGGGCACATAAATAAGTGAAAAATGCCGACTTGACAATTTGGTCATTTTTAGCCAAAAACCCTTGCAAAAAAATCGATTTTTGGACGAAATACAAATAGTTTTAGAAGCTTCCCATCAAATCAGTGTGTCCGAAAATGACTTTTGCGACATTTTTTAGGCTTCCCAAGGGAGCAGGGACAAAGAAATAGCCCACACAAAATGAAGTGAGGGTGAGAGTTAAACAGAAAATTCTTTGTCAGGGCGTTATTTCCACTTAAAAATGATTCGCAATGGATTTTTTTGATACGCCAAGATTCCTGGGCACATAAATAAGTAAAAAATGCCGACTTGACAATTTGGTCATTTTTGGGCAAAAACAATGAGTTTACCCCTTAGAAAAAAGTCGATTTTGTGACGAAATACAAATATTGTTTTAAAAGCTTCCAATCGAATCAGTGAGTCCAAAAATGACCCTTGAGACACCTTTTAGACCTCCCAAGGGAGCAGAGACAAAGAAATAGCCTACAAAAGATGAAGTCGGGGTGGGAGTTTAACAGAACATTCTTTGTCAGGCTGTTATTTGCACTTAAAAATGATTCCCAATGGATTCTTTTGACACGCCGAGATTCCTAAAGACATAAACAAGTGAAAAATGCTGACTTGAAAATTTAGTCATTTTTGGCCAAAAGCAATGGGCTTACCCCTTAGAAAAAAGTGATTTTTGGACAAAATACAAATATTGTTTTAAAAGCTTCCAATGGAATCAGTGTGTCTGAAAATGACCTGTAACATACCTTTTAGGCCTCCCAAGGGGGAAAGGACAAAGAAATAGCCCACAAAAGATGAAGTCAGGGTGAGAGTTAAAAAGAAAATTCTTTGTCAGGGCGTTATTTGCACTTAAAAATGATTCCCAATGGCTTTTTTTGACACGCCGAAATCCCTAGGGACAAAAAGAAGTGAAAAATGCCGACTTAAAAATTTGGTCACTTTTGGCCAAAAACGATGGGCTTACCCTTAAAAAAAAAAATGGATTTTTTGACAAAATACAAATATTGTTTTAAAAGCTTCAGTTCGAATCAGTGTGTCCGAAAATGACCGTTGAGGTACTTTTTAGGTCTCCAAAGGGAGCAGAGACAAAGAAATAGCCCACAAAAGATAAAGTCAGGGTGAGAGGTAAACAGAAAATTCTTTGTCAGGGCGTTATTTGCACTTAAAAATTATTCCCAATGCAATTATTTTTACACGTCGAGATCCCTAGGGACATCAACAAGTGAAAAATGCCGACTTAAACATTTGGTCATTATTGGCAAAAAACAATGGGCTTACCCCTTAGAAACAAGTGATTTCTAGACAAAATACAAATATTGTTTTAAAAGCTTCCAATCGAATCAGTGTGTCCGAAAATGACCCTTGAGACACTTTTTAGGCCTCCCAAGGGAGCAGGGACAAAGAAATAGCCCACAAAAGATGAAGTCAGGGTGAGAGTTAAAGAGAACATTCTTTGTCAGGGCGTTATTTGCCTTTAAAAATGATTCCCAATGGATTTTTTTGACGAGCCGTGATCCCTAAAGACATAAACAAGTGCAAAATGCCGACTTGACAATTTGGTCATTTTTGGCCAAAAACAATGGGCTTACCCCTTAGGAAGAAGTTCATTTTTGGACGAAATACAAATATTGTTTTAAAAGCTTCCAATCGAATCGGTGTGTCCGAAAATGACACTTGAGTCACTTTTAAGGCCTCCCAAGGGAGCAGGGACAAAGAAATAGCCCACAAAAGATGAAGTCATGGTAAGAATTGAAAAGAAAATTTTTTGTCAGGGCGTTATTTCCACTTAAAAATGATTCCCAATGGATTTTTTTGACACGCCAAGATTCCTAGGCACATAAAGAAGTGAAAAATGCCGACTTGACAATTTGGTCATTTTTGGCCAAAAACGATGGGCTTACCCCTTAAAAAAAAAGTTGATTTTTGGACGAAATACAAATATTGTTTTAAAAGCTTCCAATCGAATCAGTGTGTTCGAAAATGACTAATGAGATGCTTTTTAAGCCTCCCAAGGGAGCAGGGATAAAGAAATAGCCCACAAAAGATGAAGTCAGGGTGAGAATTAAACAGAAAATTTTTTATTAGGGCGTTATTTGCACTTAAAAATGTTTCCCAATGGATTTTTTTTTTTTTTTTTTGACACGCCGAGATCCCTAGGGACATAAAGAAGTGAAAAATGCTGACTTGAAAATTTGGTCATTTTTGGCCAAAAAAATGGGCTTACCCCTTAGAAAAAAGTCGATTTTAGACGAAATACAAATATTGTTTTAAAAGCTTCCAATCGAATCAGTGTGTCCGAAAATGACCCGTGAGATACTTTTTAGGCCTCCAAAGGGAACAGGGACAAAGAAATAAAATAGCCCACAAAAGATGAAGTCAGGGTGAGAGTTAAACAGAAAATTCTTTGTCAGGGCGTTATTTGCACTTAAAATATATTTCAAAAGGAGTTTTAATACACGCGGTGATCCGAAGGGACGAGACAAATTTGCAGAACTTTTATCTCGATGAATTATTGTCAGTGGATTTGGGCTCCTGATGCAAATGAACAGATAGATAGATAGCTTTGTAAAAAAGTAAAATAATATAATAAATAATAAAATAAAAGGTAATGGGTTAGGTCTTTTGCCACATCTTTGGCCACTCCAGTAGGCTCCTCATGTGTCAAACTGCATCTGCTAAACTCCCGTATCTTTTTCCACAGGTAACTCACTCATGGCTCTGCAAAAAACATTGTGTTTGTTGAGGCTGACAACTTGTGGTTGGCAATACTAAGTAAGGTATTCTTTTACAGCAACTGGGAAAGCTCTAAAGGTGCCTTCAGCAACCCGGCCCACGCACCCCTCCCTAAAACCTTGAACCTTATCATTGGAAAATTTATCTCCTATTTTTATATTTATATGGAAATGACATCTTTTTGTAATGATGCCATTTATGATGAAATCAAAAACAAAACTATATTCGTTTATTTCGTTCTAAACACAGACGGAAAAGGTAAAAGATTTGATAATCAGTGCTGTGAAAATAAATGAGCAGAACAGATAGTTGTTTAACTTGTTCCAATTGTGGCATCGTATAGGCGAATCCTTGTTTACACTTTTTGCCTCATTAACATATGCTTATCACTATCTGATGACGCAAATTAAATAAAAACTCTGAATATTGAAAGGGCATAACAGTTTCAATTTCCTCCGAAAAGTTGAGCCAAATACATTGAATGGTTTCGGGGAAATTCTCTTTTAAAAACTCGAAATTTTACAGAGAATGTATGGCTCATTTACTTTTTTGCGACCCAGCAATTTCGCAGTTTTTGATGGCTGATATTTCCTTCAATATTGCTTGCAAAGAGCTGAAAATTGCAAAAATTGCTCAACTTAATCAGCTGATTTAATTTTTGCATTTAGTTCATACATACAGCCACGACTTCTATGAGTTAATTCGTATGTTTATGAGGAAAAATGTAAACAATGACATCAGCAAGGATTCGCCTATACAGCTGTTTCTACAAAGGTTGTCCAAAAAAGTGTAATTTGAGCGTTCACGACAATGCCGAAAGGTAGTCTGGGAAATATCCAATAAATTTCAATAAAAGCTCAGAATCCATACTGCCCGCCATCTCAAGTCTTCGCTGTACGGTCGAGGCAATAATTATGGTTTCTGATCTTTTATTGAAATTTATTGCGTATTTAGCACAAATGAGTGATTAAGCGGCTCAAAAGTCTGTGAATCTTGAACAACATTCTCTGTAGTATTATTTTATGATTTTTTTACCCACTTCAACAGCTGCCTACTGGCCTGCCCCCACAACTGCAAAGCTCACACATAAATTATGCAAATGAAAACTCAAGAGAATGCAAGACTCTTGTATGGTCAGTTCAGAACTAAGCAAGCCAAACGTTTGGTGCACAATGCATGCATCTGCTGAAGAGGCACATACACATCAGAAAAACTGCAGATTCAGATTTTGGCAGACTCATTAGTATCCATGAGCTACCTCATTGTTTCATATTTATTTGTCAATCTTTAACGTGCTTTTGAATAGCCTGAAATAAGCCTTTCAGAAGGATTTAATTGTATACACTGTACCTATACTCTTACCGACTGAGAGAAATCGAGGAATTGATTCCATGAAAGATCACAACTTTTGACCCCCTTATAGAAACAACTCAGTACAACTTAGGCCAAGAACAACTTGGTCATGTTCAGAGCATAGACGAAACTTTAAAATATTTAAAATACAATAAATGCTTACCAAAAGGTAGCCTTTTATTGTATGGCTGTAAAGTACTCCTCTATACTCTTAATCTGACTTTTTCCTGTTTTGATTATGACATCACAGAACCATGATCATGTCTTTTTAAACCTTTATACACTCGATTGCAAAAACGTTGACACCTAAAAGGCATAAACCGTGAACGATGAGACCCAATGGCTTTATGGGTATAAGTGTACTAAATTTATTTGCATAACATTCTATTCTAGTGCGTTCGTTAACTGGACTAAATTAGTTCCCTTAGTGAATGATGGAAACTGTCCAAGCTTTCCTCAAAGTGTCCAAGTTGGCCAACAAGGGCCAATTTGAGTGATATCGCGATTTGCCTAAGGTCAAATCAGTCAATGAACTTAAGCAATATTTGGTAGAATATTATTCAAAAGAATTAAGTCAGCACTGTATTCTTTTTTGCAAAGAATGAGAATGGTAAATTATTGATTATAAATCCGTTGGGTCTAATCGTTCACGGTTTATGCTTTTCAGGTGTCAACATTTTTGCAATCGAGTGTATATACTGTGACTACATACAATGTCTGTGGCCTTGCATTTCAATTCAACTAAGACAATTTTCCTTAATTTATAAGTAACCAAGTGGTACAGTGGGCATGTACTTGGCATGTCATAATAATTTTGGTTGCAAATTTTGCTGTTGAAAATCAACTGTTGTCTTTTCACCACAGATATCCAATTCCATTTTTACAATAATTGATGGTGACAATTTCATGCAAAGTAAGCAAGCTGTTAAAAAAGTTTCATTTGATAGCATGTAAATTTCTACTCGAGTTGCTCAGCAGCAGAAAGTTTCGTGAAAACTGAGATACTAGAAAGTAACTCACCCACTGTTCAGTTCAGTACAGACCAGTGCTGTCAATAAAAAGCAGCCGGCTACTGGCCAATCTTCGGCCAGGTCCTCGTCTCACTTTACTGTTAACTTTGGTAAGAAACTTAAAATAAGGAAAAGATCCAACAAAAATAATTGTGAGACATCCGCCTCAAACGTCTGAGCCGAAATAAAGGGACATTTCAGGAGTTTTAAACGTGTTTACCTTTGCCACGCGCGATGGAAATTCTCGAAATTGATCGAAGGGGTTGTGGAACGCCTCCGACATTTTAAAAGAACGGGATCCAGCAAGAAACGGGCTTAAAATAATGAAAAGATCCCGCAAAAACAATAAATTGTAAAACATCCGGCTCAAACGTCTGAGCCTAAGTAAAGGTACATTTCAGGAGTTTTAATTTGTGTTAACCTTTCGGTGGAAGTATAAAAAGTTGAAGCAGATGTAGGTGATCGAAGGGTCGTGCAACGCCTGGGACATTTTCACAGGATTAGATCCCAGGACTTTGCACGTGCGAAAACATGAACTTGAAACATTGAATGTATTTTTTTAATCGGAATTTGAAGATTTATCATTTCACTCTTTTCTAAAAGCCAGTAATTGAGATTTTGAGGAAAAGAACGGTTGTAATAAACATATATTTTGGTCAATATAAAAAACGTTGAAAGTAGTATTTCCAAGCATCTAAATTTCAAAATTTTCTGGGGGGCATGCCCCCGGACCCCCTAAGAAGCTCGCGCCTTCGGCGCTTGAAAAGTAACCTGCGGCCTACTTTTCCAGTGGGGACGTCTACTTCAAAACTTATTGAGAGCACTGCAGACAGAGTGGTTCGTTTTTCCAAACAAGTAATACTGTTAAAGTCAGCTCACATTTTTCTTTTTTTCTATATATAACATGCACTGAATATTAAAGACTATTTAAAAGTTGTTGTTGTTGTTTCTTTTTTAAAAAAAAGTTGTCCAATCTCGTACCCAGAGTCCTCAGGCTATTTAGTCAGCGGATGGGTGCCACAGGAGACTCTGCAGAACTGGACTTTCATTTAAACTTTTTAATTGGCTGTTCCGTAATGGCTTGCATTGTTTTACCGCAGAAATCCTGTGGTAATAAAATTACAGTACACCAGAGTTTCTCCTGGTGCCCACCCACTGACCAAAAAGCCTGAGGACTCTGGGTACGAAATTGAAATTTGCCAGAATTTGCAAAGGGGATAAGATACAAATGATAGCCCAGTTTCGACGCATTTTTCCTGTGTCAGGAATGTGTCTGCTTTATTTGCTTAATTCTGACCTGCACTGATCTTACAAGATCTTGTAAGAATCTTATAAGAATGAAAATAATACTTAGATTTTAAGATTTTGCTAATATTTGTTATAATTTCAGATCTTAATAAGATCTTTCAACACTTCTTAATAAAATCTTAATACAAACTATACAATCTTCAGCATTTTCAGATCTTACAAGATCTTACTAAATTCTTGTAAGATACTTATAACAATCTTAATAATATCCTCAACCTAACAATCAATAAGATCTTAAAAAGTTTTTAATAAGATCTTATCCTTTTCTTAATATTTTCTTAAGATCTTGTAAAAATTGGTGACAAGATCTTATCAGCATCAATGTTAAGATCTTAAGAATTAACTTACAAGAATCTTAAGATCTTACTATAAATTAAAAATAAGATCTTAAACAGATTTTGATAAGATCTTACCTATTTATTAATGTTTTCTTAATAAGATCTTAATCCAAATTTGTACCATAATCTTACAACCATTCTGATTAAGATCCTACTACCTTACAATTATCTTGGTAAGATCTTAGCATAAATTAAGAATAAGATCTTTTTATGGTAGCTATTTTGGAATAAGGTTTATGGTTCATTGTCCGCAGTACATTAATAATTTTATTTTTATGTTCGTCTGAAAAAGAGTGCCAGAATCTTGTTTCACCAATAAATTTGTTGTTGTACAAATGAAATTGAATCTACATTTGAGAAAAAAATCAAAGGTGGCTCATAACAGTCTCAATTTTACTACATTTTTGGTGGCATGCATTTGCCCAACTCTCACTGCACCAAAAGTGAAAGTATCAAGAACTGCTACCACAGCAACAGTGTATGAAACTCATCAAGACTTGCTTGCGGGTTTGCCCTTAGACATGTAAGACAAAGGATGTTTGTTGTTAGGTTGATTTGACCCTTCATTAGAATAAACAAAAAAAATTCAATTAATGCCTGAATCACAAACTTTAATTCCCAAGAATATTGTTTTCAATGTATATTTGCAAAATTCCTACTTTTCCTCCCCTCATTTGCCTAGGTTGATGCTTGTTACCAGAAAGCATGTTAATAAATTTTCATTTATAAAGCTATTCATTTCTTCAGTGGTTTAAAGCATCTAGTGCAGTGGTGTTTAACCTGATGTAGGGCACCTTACAAAAATATATGTACACAGAAAAGACTGTTACTATTACATTGTTCAGGATGATGCAAGAGAAGAAAACAAATCATTGCAAATTGTTGTTGCCTTGCAAATTTATTTGTTTATTGATTACTGTACTTATTCAAATCTGGATACAACGATGTCCATGCAGCACCAGCACTCTCCAGGCTTGGTAAGTCGCTCAAGGGAGCAATTTGAACATTTGCACCTGAGAAAATATTGAACCAAGAGGAAACTTAGCATCGATTACAAGTTGAACGATCAGCTGAAATTCAAGCCATTGTACAGGGCTTTTCACTACAATTTATACTCTTTTTCCATGGTAAGAAAGCGCAAAAACAGTAAGCTAGCTCGGAACCGAAACTTCACTGTGCACTCTAATTTAACACCAAGGCAAACTTTCGAAAGTGAAGCTAACAACCTAAACTTGACATCGATTTCAATTCAACTGAGTCTCCGGTAGCCTCCCTCCGGGGAATGAACTGACCAGTAGTCAACTGAAATTGTTGCGTATTCTCAGGCACTACACTTTTAAAGCTTGCCTGTTTTGTTAATACAGCAAATAACACATCTTAATATTAATCTCTATCTCTAATACCTTGCCCGAGAGATGAACAACTCAGCAAAGTCTGCTCTTCCTCCTCTTGTAGCAAAAGAGCTAGCTGCTGAACTTATTCGGCTACCTCTTCTTCAGACGGAACTAGCTCTACAGAGTCATGACTTCTTCATTTCCATTGCCTATATCATGCAAAGACGATCCAGGAGAGCTTCCTGTGGTCAAAACAGCTCTGAAATTCGTCGCCAGAAGGAGAACTACAGTACTCGCTCCATTAGCAAGTTGAGAGTATTACGTCACGACAAAAACACAATAGGTTTGAATAAAAATACTGCAACTCCAATCACTTTCATACCGCGGGCTCACTGGAACATAAATTCATAATGGCGGACTCGAAAACACCACTTTTCAAGGCTCAATATTTTCAATTTGCGGGGCCCAAACTTCATTTCAGTGACCAAGACAGGCACAGCCACATCGGATAAGCTGTAAAGAACGTATGTTTGTTTCATACGTGACATGAAGTTTTGATCGTAGTAGCACTTTAATGGTAGTGACTATCTCTGTGATTTTCATGTCATGCAGCACCTTGCATATGATGCTATTCTTGGCAGAGACTTCTTGCAACAGAACCAAGCCTTAATCGACCTATCCAACAATAAGATTAGTTTTCAACGTTCCGCAGATGTTAGCAAGCATGGCAAGAAACACAGATTTCTGTTCACCTCACCTGTCTTGGGAACTCTCCGTGCCCAACCGATGCTGGGAGAAACAATTGCAAAGACTTCCAACAAAGCTGATTCGGTGTTTTACCCCAAAATTTGCAGTCACAAAGGGGCCCACGGAAACAAGAGGTTCTCTTATCAGTCCCTCTTGGTATTGCTTTGTCTCATTGTTTCCCTTCTCACAGCATTCAATACACACATGCCTGAAAGCAACAACCCACCGCCAAGACAACGTCATCGCATTGTGTTTTCCAAGGCGAGAAAGCTGACGGAAGTAATGCAGGTTTGTCAATGATCACAATGAGCCGAATTCATCATAAGGAACCTTATAAAGTTCCACGGGGTCAAGACGAATCCAAGATCTCCAGAGCATCGCGATCGTTTGTGACTACAAGAAACGGCGTGGAAATCCACAAAGTGTCCGAATATGCATTAACGGACAGTGTTGGAATATCAGAAGAGAGTATTACCCATGGAATCAGATCCAAGGGAGCCCATTTCCCATTGTTTTGGATTTGCCAAAACAAGACCTCCAGATCCAGCCAAGTCCAGTGAGGAACCTTAAAGGCATAGAACATTACGGTTGAAGTGAGGGATAAATTGAAGTGCCCGTTTTAGTAATCTAGTATCCTGGTATATTTAGCAAAAAATTGGAATTCAAATGAGAGTTCTATGCCACGGTCAGCCAAATGACAATTTTCAGTTTTCTGGTTCCTATGAGCATTCAAAACAGTCATAACTCATTAACAAAGTGATCTTTCACTCCGAGCTTTGTGTCCTTCTTTTGTACAACAAAGCAAAACACAACAAGTAAAAGACTTAAAGAGAAAGTAGAAAACACATCAGTTACTTAACGACCATGAAGAAGCCACTTACAAAGTGATACACCAGTAAACAACATAGAAGCTTTGATTTTGATTTAATTTTTTTTACCGCGGACAACTCAAATTTGACGTCGGAGGAGTGTTAGGAAAGCTTAGCACTGATAACAAGTTTCTAGTGTTTTCTGTGATTGAGGAGGTTAAAGTGGTAAATTAGGTTGAAGAATTTCTGCTGTTTGTATCAAGTTTTGCATAAGGATTTAGCTTTTTATTGTTACTTAGCGTAGCATTTAGTTTTAAGGGAATACGCCGCTTCACTATGTTTACATTCAGCTGCAGTCACCCGTAAAGGGAACTTGTCAATTAACTGCTTTGTTTTCATGTTTTGCGCTATTTGCTAAACAACAATCCTATAAAAGCCAACAGTACTTGTTCTCGTGGCACAACGAACTAACTATTTTAAGCGCCTTCCAGAACATTGAGTTACTACACAACTGTTCCTTGTGTTGTGTTAATTTGCTTTTCGGCGTTGCTCTCTCCACCGCAAAAGCCAGATCCAGATTAAAGGTATGAATGGTTTTGCTGATAGATACTTTATTACTTTAGATAGATACTTTATTATAACCACCATTGCAGCCATAAGCTGAATTACGGGATATTTACAAAGAGATAATAATAACAAAGAGAAAAAAGAAAATTATCTACATCTTAAAAACATGGCTAAAATATAATAACAAAGAGGAAAAGAGAAAATATCTACATCTTATAGACATGGCTAAAAATAAAACTGTTCTTCAAACGCTCGGTCTTACATAGGGGGAGAGTGAAATCACTTTTGCGTCTCAGTGCATATTTACAACTCTTCCTTTGAGGGAGGAGGCTATGGAGACTGTGGGTGGGGTTACAGACGATCTCGTCAAACAGATCGATTGAAATCTTTTCTCTCCTCTCATGAAGTTTCGGTAGGCCAACTGTTTCTAGTGCTACACTATATGACAGGTCAGGATAGATGATTCTGAATGCCCTTCTTTGGATCCGTTCCAAATCTACACTAATGTAGTTTGGTAGAGAAAGATGGAATACAGGACTTGCGTATTCCAGGACCGGCCTAATACATGTCACATAGAATTGCACCAGTTCACTTGGTGCCACTCCGGATCTCTTGAGTTGACGTAAAAAGTAGAGACGAGAGGAACATTTTCTAATTAGTTCAGAGCTGTGCATGTTCCACTTTAGGTCGTGGCTAATGGTCACGCCTAGCAATTTGGCACTGGTGACTAATTCAAGGGGTTTGCCATTTAGGACTAGGGGTTCAAAATCGTGGTTGCTATTGGAGAAACCAATTCGAAGTTCTTTGCACTTGGCCTCATTCAATTGGAACCCATCGAGACTCGCTTGTCTCGAAAGGTCATCCACAGCTTCTTGGAGTTTGCTCTCACTACCCTTTGTAACTATTCCGGAACAAGATGTATCATCCACGTATTTCCACATGTCAACTGGTGTGTCCAATTCATTAATCATGACAAGAAATAACCAGGGGCCTAATTTTGTTCCCTGGGGGACACCGGATGGCACAGAGCGCCATTCAGAGTGACAATCCTGAGCAAGTTTAACTCTTTGTTTCCGGTCCATCAAGAAGTCAACGATCCAACCTTTGACTTGATTCGGAATATCATATGTTGTTAGTTTTTGAACAAGAACACTGTGATCGATAAGGTCAAAAGCCTTACGGAAATCAAGGAGGACTACTCTTGCCGTGGCACCATTTCCGTCGGTGTTAACAAGCCAATTATGCGTCATACTGACCAAGGCATGTGTAGTAGACGATTTGGGAATAGTTCCAAATTGTCGAGGGTCAATTCTTTGTAACACAGCAGGTTTAACGTATTTCTCAACAATGTGATCTTCAGCGAGTTTAGACAGGATGGACGTAAGGGAAATCGGACGGAGGTGCTTGTTAATGTCCTTACAATTCCAAAAGTCCGTACAATTCCAAATATGCAGTTTTTGTTAAAGGTTGTTTAACTCTGTAATTAAACAGCGATGGTACCTGCTTCGACAGCCGCTCGCTGACCTTGCAATTCTATTCATACTTCGCTAGTACGTGCTGCAAGAGCTTTTGCTGACTCTGCTGCTCTTGTAATTTATTGTTTTAAGGAATTTTCAACTAAGGTTACTTTTAAAAATAGCCTTTGCAACAATAGCTTCCAGAGTTAAAAATATATTTTGTGGTTTACTTTCGCTAAGATCAAACAAGTTGTGTATGCACTTCTTTGTATTTCTTCTAGTTGAATAGCTGTTCGAATCATATATAACGTAGTCAGTTTGTACTGTTTTTCGATTACATCCATGATTACAACCTGTACGATTACTTCTGCAACAACATGTACGAGTGCTAGAAATAAACGCTGTTGGATCCAAGTCAAGTTCCTCTCATTGCTGTGTTCATCAAACTGAACCAGTAGGGATAATTCACAGGGACATATACAAAGAAGAAATTTGTGCCCCTTAAAATTTCAGATGGCGTCAAGTGGAAGTACAAGAGATGCATCGTGTCTTAGTGTCCCAGCATAATATAGACATTTTTAGACGAGAGATTAACACCCAATGGAAATGCCGACAACCAAATATAGTAATGATGATTGCGGCTACAAATCAGCATGGTATACCACTTATAGTGACAGAACTAATGGACACCAGCCTAAACGATGAGTTAGGCAGGCGAAGTTTTAATGACGAGGGGTCTGCTGGCGTGGCAAAGGATATTGCAAAAGGCGTAAATCATCTGCATCACACTAGACCGGTGGTAATAATTCACAGGGACATTAGCTCTGCGAACATTCTTTTGCAGAAAAGAGGAACTTCATGGACGGCAAAAGAGAAACAACTCAATGGTCAGTTTCTCGGGGAGAAATTGCCCTAACTTACAAAGTGCTTGGGAGGGGTGCATGGGGCCGCATTGTAGAAGGCATTTTCTGAGGCTCCCAAGTGGCAGTAAAGGAAATGCATCACGTGTTAGTTTCCCAGAATAACATAGACATTTTTAGACGGGA
Organism: Pavona decussata; assembly: GCF_977016875.1. Taxonomy (NCBI): domain Eukaryota; kingdom Metazoa; phylum Cnidaria; class Anthozoa; order Scleractinia; family Agariciidae; genus Pavona; species Pavona decussata. Next base: position 616,579 of record NW_028145449.1, read on the forward strand.
GATTAACACGCAGTGGAAATGCCGCCATCCTAAAATACAAACGATGATCGTGGCAACCAATCACCACGGAATACCGCTCATAATTACAGAACTCATGGACACGAACCTTAGGGATGAGTTAGGAAGGCGAAGTTTGAATGAAGAGGAGACTGCAAGCATGGCTATGGATGTAGCAAAAGGATTGAACCATCTGCACCAAACCAAACCAGTGGCAATTATTCACAGAGGTATTAGCTCTGCGAATATTCTTTTGTAGAAAAGAGCAAATTCGTGGAAGGCAAAATTGGGAGATTTTGGGTCCAGTAACTTCATACAAAAGGGAATGTCGCAAAACCCAGGTGCCGCTATTTATGCTGCCCTAGAGGGGTCAACCACAATTCAAACGACAAAGGTAAATATAAAAAGTGAAGCATAGGAAGGAAAAAATCACGAATGTTGCACTTCTAACCCTGTCACAATGCGGTTAATTTTTTATCTTACTATTGAACATTTGCTGGTTTTCTTTCGTTTTTTAAACACTTATGATAATTTTTTGGGTTAAATTGCAGTCCTGTAATTTCTGCAAACAAAACCATGACGAGACTACAGATGTCCCCTCCTATTAAAGTTCTTTGCATGTCCACCACAAGGAACCAAGAGACCACAATAAAGTCAGATTGAGAAGCACAACAATGCAACAGAAACCAAAATTACCAAATAAAAGAATGACAAAGCTTACCCAATTTCCTTCGAACCAACAACTGTTTGGAAATCAAGGACAAGAACATTCACCTTGTAATAGTTTTATTTTTCATTTTGTTTATTTACTTATTTTCTTCATCTTCCATTTCTTTCTTTCTTTTTCTTTTTTTTTGGGGGGTGGGGGGTGGGGAGGGGGTTAATTGTGCTTAAAGTGAGCGAGTTATATTTCTGTGGGTAAGCAACAGTTAAAATTAATATAAATGGAATGAGAAGAATATGAGAGGTAGAAGAAGCTTTAGAAAGGGAAAGGAATTAATGGGTAGTTTCCTGGAGAAATTGCCATGACTTACAAAGTGCTTGGGAGGGGTGTGTGGGGCTGCCTGGTGGAAGGCACATTCAGAGGGTGCAGAGTGGCCTTAAAAGAAATGCATCACCTCCTAGTGTCACAACATGATATAAACATTTTAAGACATGAAATCAACATGCAATGAAAATGACAGCATCCCAACATCGTACAGATGAACGCGGCTACAAATCAACATGGAAGACCACTGATAGTGACCAAACTAATGGACACCAGCCTAAGAGAAGGGTTAAGCAGGCGCAGTTTCAATGAGGAAGAGACTGCTGGCGCAGCCAAAGAAATTGCAAATGGCGTGAGCCATCTCCATCAAACTGAACCAGTGGGGATAATTCACAGGGACATTAGCTCTGCGAACATTCTTTTGCAGAAAAGAGGAAATTTGTGGACGGCAGAAGAGAAACAATTCAATGGTCAGTTTCTCGGGGAGAAATTGCCCTAACCTACAAAGTGCTTAGGAGGGGTGCGTGCAGCTCGATGTAGAAGGCATTTTCAGAGGCTCCCAAGTGGCTTAGTCTCCCAGCATAACATAGACATTTTTAGACGGGAGATTAACACGCAGTGGAAATGCCGCCATCCTAATATAGAAACGATGATCGCGGCGACCAATCACCACGGAATACCGCTCATAATTACAGAACTCATGGACACGAGTCTTAGGGATGAGCGAGGGAGACGAAGTTTGAATGAAGAGGAGACTGCAAGCGTGGCTATGGATGTAGCAAAAGGATTGAACCATCTGCACCAAACCAAACCAGTGGCAATTATTCACAGAGGTATTAGCTCTGCGAATATTCTCTTACAGAAAAGAGCAAATTCATGGACGGCAAAATTGGGAGATTTTGGGTCCAGCAACTTCATACAAAAAAGAATGTCGCAAAACCCAGGTGCAGATATGCTGCCCCAGAGGGCTCAACCACATTTCAAACGACCAAGGTAAATATAAAAAGGGAAGCATAGGAAGGAAAAAATAACGAATGTTGCACTTCTGCCCCCGTCAAAATGCGGTTAATTTTTTATCTTTCTATTTAAGATTTGCTGGTTTTCTTGAGTTTTATTAACACTTATAATAATTATTTGGGTTGAGTTGCAGTCCTGTAATTTCTGCCCACAAAACCATGACGAGACTGCAGATGTCACCTCTCATTGAAGTTCTTAGCATGTTCACCACAAGGAACCAACAGACCATAATAAATTCAGATTGACAAGCTCCACCAATGCAACAGAAACCAAAATTACCAAAGAAAAGAAATGACAAAACTTGTCCAATTTCCTTCAAACCAACAACTGTTTCCAAATCAAAGACAAGGACATTTACCTTGTAATAGTTTTATTTTTCATTTAGTTTATTTAATTTTTTTGGGCTGGAGATGGGGTCAACTGTGGTTTTAGTGGGCTATGTAGAGGCCCGCGCTCAACACCCACTTTCCGCTCAGCGGCCTTCCCTTTGAGGACCTTTGACGTACCCTAGAATTTTGATTACTTACGCAATAACAAAATCAATCTCTGTGATCGTCGCCTGTGTTAGTCAACTCGTGTTTTTGGAAGCCCCTTTTTCTTCCGCCTTTTTCGTCCACCTTGGATCGTTCCCTAATTGTCGATACTGGGTAAGAAGTGTTGTCAAGTTTATTAGTGATTTGCTGTGATTTCCGTAGATTTGTGTTGTTATTTTTGGATTTTCACCGTGAATCGGGCGGCCCGCGTGACCTTAGTGATTTGTAATATTTGCAGAATAAAACGGAGTTTTCGAAAGATATCCAAGCCTTCTTGGTCAATTTTGTCTGAAATAAAACTTCGTCAAATTCATATCGATTGGAATAGGCCTCACCTTTTGGGTGCCTATTCATGGTTTTATTCTAGTGAGTGTTCATCGCCTCGATAACAATTGCAAGATCGTTCGCGCATCGAGTTTCACAGGCACAAACAACATTGCACACGTGGTTCGGAGAAACTGTTCAATCCTGACAAACGCCAGTTACCATTGGAAGGAAACCACAGCATTCAACGAATTACCACAACACATTGTGATGTTTCTACGCTCGTTATAAAGCCCCATCTATCCGCTCCTAGTGGATATGGCAAACAGACACGGCGACAAATGAGAGTCGCGCCCATCCGCACTACTAAACCATGAAGATGTGAGACGGGAAAGGGCGATCGCCTTAAAACGTTCGTGCGCCGGCCACCTAAGCGCTACCACCAACGCTCGACAAGAAGTCGAAAAGCTCATGCGGGATCACTCAGACATCGTATTGATAAGGGAAAAGTTCAATGAATACGAAGCCCAATGGAAAAACTTTGTTGTGTCACACAATAAGTTTATGGATTCCGCGACTCCCGATGAACAAATTGAGTGCTCTAAACAATTCGACGCCCTAGCACAACTCAGGATAAATTTCTCCTCGACTGTGGAAAATTTCATATGTAACGCTGCAACTGCCCTTAACGAACACGTGATGGAAAACCTTCAAGAAATGTCCAGCCATCGCCGTGGATCTGTTAAGTCACGCACTTCCGGAACGTCACATAATTCAGCCAGCGTTACTAGTTCAAAGGCCCACGCACGAAGGCTTGAGGCCGAAAAGGCTCAACTGGCTCTTTTCTTCGCGGAACAAGAAAAACAAAGGCTAGTGAAAGCGGAAATCAAAATGCTCGAATTGGAAAGAAAACAACGTGAATACGCAACGATGAGAGAACTTCAGGAAGAAGAATTAAAAGGCATTATGAGGTTGGAATCCCTCAAAACCGAGGCCGACGCTAAGCTCGCTAAAGCGAGGAAAACAGCTGCCCTGATGGATCTAGAAGTCAAAATTGTCGATGAAACGGGACACGGATTGTCGGACATGGAGACATCATCTGTTTTCGGAACCAATGAAGTCCGTAACAAAACTGTCGTGTCAACGCCCGCGGGTTACGCTCCACCTGTTGGTGGAAATCTTCCGGCGCTGACATGTGGCGTCTCGACCTACACTTCGACTGTCCCGAGTACATTGGCTCTCGATTCCCAACAGACAACTGCCACTGTACCAGTATTCTCTGCGATCCCAAGGGTGTCCACCGAGACGATTGTCACCCCTGCCTACCCGCCTAGGATCAGCGCTTCAACAGCGGCTACCAATAGTCCCAGTCTACCTGCAGTGAGCAGCCTTTCTCCTTGGGCCGCGCCCTTTCCAGCTTCATCAGCACAGCCAAGTTCGTGTGAACCGGCCATTACAAGGGTAACTGTCACCCCTGCCCACCCCTCTGGAATCGGTGCTTCAGCGACAGCGGCGGCAAATGGTCTGGATCTACCTACAGCAGACAACCTTTCCCCTTTGGCGCCGCCTTTTCCAACTACATCCGCCCAGCAAACTTTGAATGGACACGCTTTCACCAAGGTAACTAGCACCCCTGTGTACCCTCCTGGATTTGGTGTCCCATCGACAGCAACTATCAACAGTTTTCCTTTTACCCAGTCCTATTCACCTCCCTCTGCGAGGCCAATCTCTCATGCACAGTCTAAATCGTCCATTCACGATGAAGTCCTTGCGCTTGTTGTGTCGACTATGAAGGACATTTCAATGACACAACAAACGCTTGCATACAATCAAAGTCTCCCGCCCATTCATTTCCAAAGGTTTAGTGGCATGCCGGAGGAGCTTCCCCTGTTTAAACAGCGCTTCAAACGCATCGTAATGTCGCGGGAAGACCTGGACGAGGAGAGCAAGATGACCCGTCTGTTGCAGTTCCTTGATGGGGAGGCTAAAGAAGCTGTGTCGGGACTCGAGACAGTTGCAGGCGGCATCCACCAAGCTCTGGCGATCCTTGACCAGAGATACGGTCGACCATGTATGATTGTTGGTTCTGTTGTTGCCAACTTAGTCAAAGGACCACCAATCGCAAGCGGTGACAAGAGCGCCCTCCGGAAGTTCGCCGATCAAGCCACGAGGGCCCTAGCCACCCTGACATCCATGAACTGTCTGGCAGAAATAAATCAAGGAAACATTGTAAGCATGGCAGCGCGTCTGCCCAAGCCACTCCAGGACAAGTTCGCCGCTCTAGCGTATGACCTGGAAGCGAAGGGCCAGCGGTTCCCAACCCTGGCTAACTTTGTTAACTTTCTCACCAGACAGGCGAACATTGCCAACCACCCCATTAGCGGCAAATTCCAGCAGTTCAGCTACAACAACCCTATCAAGAACAGAAAACTGCTGCCCAGTGGGAAACAGGAGCCACCGAAATTTACAACAATGTCGATCAGCACTAACAACAAGATCACCCCACAACCATCCAGGACACCTCAGAAAAACGGAAGTGTCAGTTCGAATAGCTGTCGATGTTGTGGCCAAGCACATCCATTGTACCGGTGCGAAGAGTTCAAGAAGAAGACACTACAAGAGAGAGCGACCCTTGTCTCCTCAAAGAAAATGTGTCCCAATAATTGTCTCAAGAACACTGAGCATTCAACAGACACCTGCACCAGCTCCTTTAGGTGCCGGATTCAAGGGTGTGGTGCATTCCACCACTCTCTCCTTCACCCAACGCAACTTCACGTGAGCATATCAGAAGACCACACCACAGATGGCCTAACTGCAGCAGTCGACACCACAGCTTCAGTTACCTCCTGTACCACCACCAGGACTGAGGAATCGGGCACCATTCTCTTGCAGGTCGTACCCCTGCGAGTTATCGGTCCTAACGGTTTAACCGTAACCACTTATGCAATGCTAGATTCTGGATCTGAAATCACACTGGTGGACCCGTCACTCGTTAGTTTCCTGGGACTCAGTGGCTAACCAGACCGTTTGGTCTTCTCAACCGTAAGCAATCACAATGAGCCTCATGACGGCGAAAGAGTAAATCTTGCAGTGGAGTCACTTATCGACGACCATCCCCAACAGCTTCAACTACAAAGGGTGTGGTCCGGGAAAGAACTAAGCATTCCTTTGCGCCACCAGTGTATTGCCACCAACAAGTCAAGATGGCCACATCTTCACGACGTTCCCTTCCCGGAAGTCCAGCGACAGAAGATCTCGCTTATAATCGGAGCTGATGTACCCGAAGTGTTTGTCCCTCTGGAGGTTCTGTATGGAAGCGCAAACGACCCTATCGCTATCCGTTCCTGTCTTGGCTTCGCTGTTCTCGGCAGAATCGGTGACAGACCAACACAACAGCGGTATGATGTTCACCACATCCACACAGGAGCTAGTGACCTGACACTCAACCACCAAGTTGAACTGTTTTGGCAGTCGGAGTCCCTTGGCACCGAACCCTACAAGTCGTTGTCAGTTGAAGACAGGCGTGCCAAGCAGATCATTGACAAAACAATTTCTTAGACAAATGGACACTACAGCATGGGTCTCCTGTGGCAAAAGGAACGTCCCAGCCTTCCTTTCAATCGCCCAATGGCCGAGATACGTCTGCGCCACCTCAAGCGACGCCTGGAACGAGACAAAGATCTTCACGTAAAGTATCGGTCAGTCATTGACGATTATGTCGCCAAAGGTCATGCCCGCAAGCTCACAAGGGAGGAAGCACATCAAAGAAGTAACAAGACCTGGTACTTACCTCATCACCCAGTAATTAACCCAAACAAGCCAGGCAAGATCCGCGTTGTTTTTGATGCAGCTGCAAAATTTCAAGGCACCTCCCTGAATGATCAGCTCCTGCAAGGTCCAGATTACATTAACAACCTAGCTGGCGTCCTCATGCGGTTCCGACAAGAAGAGGTGGTCCTCATTACAGATATAGAACAGATGTTCCACCAAGTACACGTGCCTGCCGAAGACTGCGATGCCCTTCGATTCCTATGGTGGAGTGGGAACCTCAACAAGGAACCTGAGGAGTACCAAATGCAAGTGCACATATTTGGCGCTACGTCCTCCCCTTGCTGCTCCAATAAAGCCCTGCGACAAACTGCTGATGATCATGAGGACAAGTACGGCAGAGAAGTTGCAGAAACCGTCCGCCGTAATTTCTATGTTGATGACCTTCCCAAGTCTATCCAGACCACCACCTAAGCCACTACCCTGGCGGTTAAGCTAATTGCCATGCTGAATGAAGGTGGCTTCTGTCTGACCAAGTTCTTGAGCAACCGGAGAGAGGTTCTGTCGGCACTTCCGTCCCAAGAAAGGGCCAATCCAACTCTCAACCTCGAGTTAGACAGGTTACCAATCAAACGCACGCTCGGTCTACACTGGGACGCAGAGAGGGATGTCTTCTGTTTAAGAACTGTGTCCACGGACAAACCAGCCACCAAGCACGGGATTCTCTCCTCCATCAGCTCGCTCTTTGACCCTATTGGATTTTTGTCACCCTTTGTACTCCCTGTCAAGGTGTTGATACAAGATCTCTGGAAAGAGAAGGTCGGATGGGATGATGAAATCCAAGATCACCATCGGAAGATTTGGCAGCAGTGGACACATTCTGTTCCATGACTCGAAGATATTCAAATACCTCGCTGCTATCGGGACCCAAGCATGCTGACCAACAGCACAGTCCAACTCCACATGTTCAGCGATGCGAGCGAGTATGCCTACTCAGCCTCGGCATACTTAAGGCTGAGTGACGTCCGCAGCAGCCAAACTCACTGCTCCTTCGTCTTTTGAAAATCTCACATTGCCCCCCTAAAGAGACCAACTATCCCACATCTCGAGCGCATGGCAAGTCTAATGGCAGTCTGAACCAGCAACCTCATTAGAGCAGAGCTGGACCTTCCTATCGACAGTGTAGTCTTCTGGACCGACTCGCTGACTGTGCTTCAGTACATCAAGAATGAAACCAGACGGTTCCATCGTTTTGTTGCTACCCAAATACAAGAGATCCACGAGCACACCACCCCTGATCAGTGGCACCACATTCCTGGAGTCCTGAACCCAGCTGATGACGGATCGCGAGGCTTGCCTATTGACGCCTTCCAATCCGGATGTCGTGGTGTGGACCAGACTTCCTCTGGCGGACAGAAGATCATTGGCCACGCCGTGAAGTTGGCGACGTCGTAGAAGACGACAAGGAATTAATGGCCCCAACGACCAATCAGAACACCATAACCATAGCAACTGGCTCCCCCTTGGAGGAGTTGCTGAGGAAGTTCTCTTAATGGCCCAGGCTAGTCTAGACGGTAGCATGGCTCATGCGCTTTGTCCACTTGAAGTCCAAACACAGTGTACCGCCTACAACAAAACCTTGCAAGATCACCCTAGCAGAGACACACGCCTCCTCGAGGGCAATCACGAGGACTGTCCAACGTCAGTATTTCCAGGAAGAGTTTGATGCCTTGGAGGCTAAAAACCCGTTGAAGAAAGACAGCAAGTTGAGTGCCCTCTGCCCAGTTCTCATCGACGGTGCGATCTGTGTTGGAGGTCGACTACGACACGCACCGGTAAATTCTCAAGCCATCCACCCTCTGGTGATTCCAAGTGAGCATCCCATTGCCACATTGCTTATCCGACACCACCAGGAGATCCTGGGACACGCAGGGCGGGAACACGTTCTGTCAATGCTGCGACAAAAATTCTGGATCCTCAACGCCCGCGCACTGACCGGACGGATACTCCGTATCTGCATAAGCTGCCGCAGGCGTCACGAAGGCGTGATGAACCAGATGATGGGAGACCTACCCAGAGCTAGGCTCACGCCTCACGAACCTCCATTTACCTACACTGGGCTTGATTTCTTTGGTCCCTTCTACGTCAAACGCGCTCGCAGCACGGAGAAGGTATATGGGTGTATCTTTGTCTGTCTCACGTCAAGGGCCATCCACATCGAAGACGTTGGATCACTCGAGACAGACGCCTTCATCCAAGCCTTTCGCCGCTTCATCTGCATCTGTGGCGCGGCAAAAGAGATCTGGAGCGACAATGGTACAAACTTCACCGGAGGGGAGAGAGAACTCACAGTTGCCATTCAAGATTTGGACCAGGAGATCATCCAGAGATCCCTACATGAGAAGGATGTCGAGTGGCACTGCCAGCCACTCAAGAAGTGGCACTTCCAGCCCCCGACTGCGAGTCACATGTCTGGAGTGTGGGAGCGACTTATCAGAAGTGTCCGCAAAACCATGAAAGCTATCCTTCGCCACCCGCACGCCTTCGTTGCACGAGAGACCCTCAGAACCGTATTTGCTGAGGCAGTTGGGATACTAAACAGTCGGCCCTTATGCCCAAGCAGTGACGACCCAAATGACCGGGAACCAATCACGCCCAGTCATCTCCTTCAGCAGCGTAAGGGATTGTCTTGCCACCCGGAGCCTTCCAAGAAGAGGACCTGTATTCCCGAAAGCAATGGCGAAGGGGTCAAATCCTTTCAAACCACTTCTGGACCAGATGGCTGCGCGAGTATCTGCCCCTGCTGCAAGAAGAAGAAGTGGATCCTCAAGCGACGCAACTTAGCAGTCAACGACCTCGTTCTTGTAGTCAAAGAGAACGCCCCACGCGGTCAGTGGCTGCTAGGCCGAGTGACATGAGTTATTCCTGGGACTGATGGCTTGGTCCGAACCGCCGAGGTCAGGACAGGAAACTCAACACTCCTGCGCCCTATTTCCAAGCTGTGTCTCTTGGAGGAGTCGAAGTAACCACGAACAGCCCGAAGTGAACCCTGAACATTGAACTCTGTTTTGAGCTATATTCATAATATGTTTTTGTTGAACGCTAGTTTAAGTTTAGCTTGTTCAAAGGGGGGAGCATGTTGTGGCCCGCGCTCAACACCCACTTTCCGCTCAGCGGCCTTCCCTTTGAGGACCTTTGACGTACCCTAGAATTTTGATTACTTACACAATAACAAAATCAATCTCTGTGATCGTCGCCTGTGTTAGTCAACTCGTGTTTTTGGAAGCCCTTTTTCTTCCGCCTTTTTCGTCCACCTTGGATCGTTCGCTAATTGTCGATACTAGGTAAGAAGTGTTGTCAAGTTTATTAGTGATTTGCTGTGATTTCCGTAGATTTGTGTTGTTATTTTTGGATTTTCACCGTGAATCGGGCGGCCCGCGTGACCTTAGTGATTTGTATTATTTGCAGAATAAAACGGAGTTTTCGGAAGATATCCGAGCCTTCTTGGTCAATTTCGTCTGAAATAAAACTTCGTCAAATTCATATCAATTGGGATAGGCCTCACCTTTTGGGCGCCTATTCAGGCTAGATATATTTTTGTGGCTAAGCAACAGTTACAATAAGCATAAATGGAATGACAGTTAGAAGAAGCTTTAGGAAGGGAAAGGAATGAATGGGCGGTATCTCAGAGAGAAATTGCCATGACCTATAAGGTGCTTGGGAGGGGTGCGTGAGGCCGTGTGGAGGAAGGCTCATTCAGAAGGTGTAAAGTGGCTGTTAAAGAAATGCATCACGTCCTAGTGTCACAACACAAGAGAAAAAGTTTTGACGTGAAATCAACAAGCAATGGAAATGCCGGCATCCCAACATCATACAGATCATTGCAAACACAATCAATGCAACAGAAACAAAAATTACCAAAGAAAAGAAAGGACAAAACTTGTCCCATTCCCTTTAAACTAACAACTATTTCCAAATTAAGGACAAGGACATTCACCTTGTTATAGTTTTATTATTCATTTAGTTTTTTTTACATATTTTCTTCATCTTTCATTTCTTTCTTTCTTTCTCTTTTCTTGGGGGGAAGGAGGGGGTCAATTGTGGTTTTAGTGAGGGAGCTATATTTTTGTGGGTAAGCAACAGTTCAATAAGCATAAATGAAATGAGAGAAGAAGCTTTAGAAATGGAAAGGAATGACTAGGCAATTTCCTGGAAAGAAATTGCCATGATGACTTATGAAGTGCTCGGGAGGGGTGCGTGGGGCCGCCTGGTGGAAGGCACATTCAGAAGAACTGCCCACGCGCACAGAAGATATAATTATATCTAGACTTCCCCAAATCTTGCAGGCACAACGGACTCACAAAAACACAGCACAAAGAGAATTGCTTCAAATAACACAGGAAATGACCGAGTCAGACAGAAGAATAAGAGAACTAGAGGAAGCCTTAGAAAGAGAAACAAAATGGGCAGTTTCTCGGGGAGAAATTGTTCCAACGTACAAAGTGCTTGGAAGGGGGGCGTGGGGCCGCATAGTGGAAGGCACTTTCAGAGGGTGTCAAGTGGCAGTAAAGGAGATGCATCATGTCTTAGTGTCCCAGCATAATATAGACATTTTTAGACGTGAGATTAACACCCAACGGAAATGCCGGCATCCGAACATAGTAATGATGATCGCAGCTACAAATCAGCATAGAATACCACTTATAGTGACAGAACTGATGTACACGAGCCTAAGATATGAGGTAGGCGGCAATGTGCCTTCCACGACTCATGAGGAGACCTACTCATTCTCTACTTCATGTTTCAAACGAGTTACTCAACATTGTCTTTGCAGACCTCACCACTATCTTCTCTGAGATAAATTCTCACAAAGAGGCATCCAAATCCCAACAAAACAAGCATGCCCAACCTCCTCTGCCCTACTTCCACTACTCCAGCATGCTTATGCAAAACCTCACCCATCTCAGTGAGGGAGCCATGGATCTTTGGTCATCTTATTAGTAATCCATCACCACGCTCCTACGCCAAACACACTGGCAATCACATGCAGATACTCCATTACAGATCTCTTCAAAGTCCATACAGCTATATGTGTATATTGCATCTATAATAACACAACATGAACCCAAGGATGCAAAAATTTAGTTTCAAAAGCATTTAAACTGTCTCACAGCTAAGCAAAAGGAAAGAAGTAAAAAATTAAACATTTGCTGGTAATTTCACTAGTTTTTTTAAACACTTATATTAATTATTTGGGTTGAATTGCAGTCCTGTAATTTCTGCAAACAAAACCATGATGAGACTGCAGATACGGTCACCACCTCCCATTGAGGTTCTTAGCATGTTCACTACAATAAACCAACAGACCATAAAACATTTAGATTGACAAGCACAACCAACGCAACAGAAACCAAAATTACCAAAGAAAAGAAATGACAAAACTTGTCCAATTTCCTTCAAACCAACAACTGTTTGCAAATTAAGGACAAGGACATTCACCACTTTGTATTTTCTTCATTTTTCATTTCGTTTTTTATTTCTTTTTTTTCGGGGGGGCGGGGAGGGGGTTTTTTTGGTTTTAGTGAACGAGTTATATTTGTGTGGGTAAGCAACAGTTACAATTAGCATAAATAGAATGAGGGTTAGAAGAAGCTCTAGAAAGGGAAAGGAATGAATGGGCAGTTTCTCGGGGAGAAATTGCCATGACTAACAAAGTGCTTAGGAGAGGTGTGTGAGGCCGCGTGAAGGAGGGCACATTCAGAAGGTGTAAAGTGGCTGTAAAAAAGAAATGCATCACATCCTAGTGTCACAACACAATGTAAACATTTTTAGACCTTAAATCAACACGCAATGGAAATGCCGGCATCCCAACATCATACAGATGATCGCGGCTATAAAACAGCATGGAATACCACTTATAAGGACAGAACTGATGGACGCCAGCCTAAGAGATAAGTTAGGCAGGCGTAGTTTTAATGACCAGGAGACTGCTGGCGTGGCAAAAGACATCACAAAAGGAGTGAACCATCTACGTTAAACCAAACCAGTGGCAATTATTCACAGGGACATAAGCTCTGCGAACATTCTTTTGCAGAAAGAAGAAATTCACGGACTGCAAAATTGGCAGATTTTGGGTCCAGCAACTTCATCTAAAAGGGTATGTCAGAAAAAAATGCAGTTCCTAGAATGAAGCATCATCCACAGCTGGCTGCCTACGTAAAGAGCTCAGTGTCTGCAATGGCCTCCTTACATCAGTTTGCCATTGTTCCCACCTCTCCCAGGACAAGCATCCTAACCAAAATTCACCAATCCCATAGCGGAGCTGGATATTACCTTTGTTTCGCTAGAGATACTGCCTTCTGACAAAACATGGCTATAAAGACATTTTACCAGTCATGTTCCCTCTGTGCTCAGTGTGAAAAGCAAGCTACCATGAAGCCCATACTGTCACACCAACCCGGCCTTGTGGCAATATATTTTTGAGTTAGAATGCAAGTAGTACCTGGTCATGGCAGACCACCTTGGTAATTTTTACGAGTAAGACCAGCTGAACAAAACCATGCCAACCACCATTGTCAATCTCATCAAGGCCCACCTTGCCTGCCATGGCACAGCTTTGTTTTGTCTCAAGATCAATGGGCCACAGTTCACCTCCAACGAATACAGTAACTTTGCCTGTGCTTATGAATTTGAACACATCACCACATCACTGTACTGGTCTTGCAGCAATGGCAAAGCTGAAGCAAACATACATGATCCTAAAACCATCCTTAAGAAAGCTGAGGACCCCTATCTCCTCCTCCTCAAAATACGCAACACACCACCCCATGGTCACTCCTGCTTCTCAGTACAACGACTTGTGAGGAGACATACTTGTCTCTGCAGACCTCACCACCATCTCCTCCGAGATAAATTGTCGCAAAGAGGCATCCAAATCCCAACATGACAAGCATGTACAACCTCTCCTGCCCCTACTTCCACTATGCCAGCATGCTTATACAAAACCTCACTCATCCCAGTGAGGGAGCCATGGATCTTTGGTCATCTTATAAGTAATCCATCACCACGCTTCTACGCCAATCACACTGGGAATCACATGCAAGTACTCCATCACACATCTCTTCAAAGTTCACACAGCCATATGTGTGTCTTGCGTCCATAATTACACAACATGAACCCAGGGATGCAAAAATTTAGTTTCAAAAGCTTTTAATCACCTTACAGGTAAGCAAAGGGAAAGAAAAGAAAAACAAAACATATTTTTCTGGTTTTCTTTAGTTTTTTAAGCACTTATAATAATTATTAAGGTTGAATTGCCGTCCTGAAATTTCTGCAAACAAAACCATGACGACACTGCAGATACGGTCACCACCTCCCATTGAAGTTCTTAGCATGTTCACCACAAGTTTCTCTCCTGCCAGTTGCGATTTTTTGCGATGTTCTGTTGAATTTGGATTAATGTTTCAAATAATTTCAGCCGAATGCCTGCATGAAAGCTAGCTTAGTATTGCTAAGCACACCTCTGCTATAAAACAAAGCATAATTTTGATTTTTTTTTTTTATTCACTTGTTAAGTTCAGATTGTTTTGTTGCATTTATAATCACATACAAATTATTCAAGGTGCAACACCTTACAAGTAACCAAAAGATGAGTAGGAATGTAAGGATGCAGAGATCAGAAAATCCAACAGTTCAAGGGTATGAGCTTTATAAGGAAGTTGACAACATTTTTTGAGTTTTTGTGCACTTTTCAACTTAGATGTTCTATAAATAAAACCATGACAAGACTGGAAGGACTCAATCACATCTCCTGGGCTTCACTATTCAGCATCTACACCACAATAATAATTAAAGAACCCACAGACCACAACCAATTCAGATTAACAAGCACAACCAACGCACCAGAAACCAAATTATACCAACAGACAGAAATGAGTCCCTGTAAAATACCCCGCAACAAACAACAACTGTTAACAAATTAAAGACAAGGACATTCACTTTGCAAATGTCCATTACAACACTTGAGTTTTATTTTTTGCTTTGTTTTGACTGGTTTGAAATGTGGGTGCAGTGTGTACCACAACGTGAGAAGAGCCTAGAGTACCATGCATACATCACAATTCATTTGTCAGAAACAACATTAGCACACAACAAAGAAACCAACAGCTGCAGTAAATTCAGTTTCCAGAAAAATGTGGCTGAATGAAATTTTGGCAAGGTTAATCTTATGGCAATACTGGTTAGTGGTCCTATTCTGTGATGGACACAGGGGTGCAGCCCAGGAGTTCTAACATCATACATGGGCAATCTGTGATGCTTTAAAACTGCAGTTGTTTTTGTCGCATTGCTGTAAAAAGGTACCGCAGCAGGACCAGCACCTACATTATCACCTATTCCGTTGTTTCCAGCAACTCCCAACTCCACCGTCACTATCACAAAGTCCTTCAGTCCAATTGCTGCAGCTGGGCCGAATCCTGTCGCCGATAAAGCGTAATGTTCCGCGCGCCCTCTTCGAAAGCGTTCCAGATTCTCAAGCAGTGGTGATCGCCTATCTGAAACAAATATCGGAACAACAGAAGCAGTGTATGGAATTGCACGAACGCACGCTGGAACATCTCGATGCCCTTATTACTGTCCTCAGCAGCCCCTCAGAACCGTCCGTCCTGCCGTCAAATGCTGAGTTCAACTTCCAAGAAGAAGCGGAACTGCCAACGCCAGTCATCCAAGAATCTTCAAGCTGCCTGGAGAACGATTCTATTATTTTCATGTTGCGATCTCGGTCGAACTCCGAGAATGACTTTGCCGTGCACTTGCTGCACCATTTCTTTTTACCCAGTGAATTGGAAGGGCGAAATGTTAGGGGTGTTGGAAACAAACTTCCCCTAAATACTGAAAAGATCCATAAGATTAGGGAAATTGTTTTTAAGTATTTTCCATCATCGGATCCAGAACGTTTATGGCGGGACTGTTGCAAAGCGATCGATGTATATTTGCGAAACAGGAAAGTTTCGGAAACACGTAGCATTTAACTTTTTATTATTATTATTTTTTTCCATTTTAAAACTTTTCAACACAATTGTAACTGAATGATAGCTTTCTTGTTAGAACCAAGAACCACTTAGTTGTTCGAGATTTCAAAATGTGTAAAATAATTAAAAGATCATTTAAGTGAAATAAAACAGCTAGCTATTAGTAACTTGTTGTCTTAGTCTAAATTTTTTTTTCCTTTCGAGTGTTCGAAGCCGTACAAGAATGTTGACATCATCGTTCAGAATCGACAATTATAGTTATCAGTCATTTTCGTTCCCAACGACCTGGGAATTAACCAGGAATTAAAAAATATATATATTAAAGGCGCTTTGTTTATGTTGGAGGTATTTTGGAAAGAGCAATATTCGCAAAGCAAAGAAAGATTATTGTTTTAATAATATATATGCAAATTTATCCTGCCGCGCCGACCACCGCTAACGATATGTAACCATCAACGAAAGGTGTTACGTATACTTATGATCATGCTTGTTTAGCGCTGTTTCCACAAATAGTGTAAATGAGTGAGCTAAAAGTTATTTTCCTACCGAATATGTTTCAGTAAAAGAAAAATTAATCGACTGGTTATCGAATCATCGCTTGTAAAGCGAGCCAAGTTTATAAATACGACAGCCGCCGTTCTTGTTCAGTGGCGACAAAGCGAAGTTTGTCGTTAACGCTCTTCCAGCAAGTAATATTAATTCGATAAACTATCTTCCTTTTCTCGAAGAATCAGATTGACAAAAAAAAAGTATGTCGGTAATAAGGTTTTTTATCGTTGGGTTTGCGAAGCGAGCAAGCTTCGAAATCGGACACCTTGTTTCAGTCATGTTTATGTCATTCGCTGATTTTGTCAAGGCGCGGTTCTAAACAAGTTCTATTATAGTCCTGTCGTCATTCATATTATTCAAATTTCGTGCTGCCAGTTGTGGCTTGTACTTTACCGTTTCTTTTGTTGAGCAAGACAATGCCACATAAAGCAAAGGTACGGCAATGAATAACAGAGGCAGGACATGCGCGTATGACGCTATACGCATACGCGTATTACTTGCCTATGGTACGCGTATGCGATGTTCGCTTATTTCTGAGCTGCACTGTAGCTGTAGTTTGATGTACATCTGGTATGTTTTTTAGCTATGTGTGATCGCTGTCTTGTTTCACTGCCCTTCGAAGTCATGCCAAATACTCAAAACACCAACAACGGTTTGCCTTCCACGGCATTTCTTATTCGCTGGTGACTACCACACATACATCTTCACCACCGTTCCTCGGGTGTGACTGCCTTATGCAGCCTTTTTTAGCCAGCCTTTTTTACAGCAGTTGTAGATACTGACACTACTGTCAGTATCGACGTAATTTATTATAAGTTCACATAGTCTAAGTAGTGTTTATTATTGTAAATGTTGTTGTTGTTGTTATTATTGTTATTAAAAATAATCAAGTCCTCCCCCTCTCCCCCCCCCCCCCCCCCACGTACAGGGGGCACTTTTTTTTTTTGCTTTTTAACAAGTTTGTTAAAACAAAAGAAATTTAAATAATATTATTATAAATTATGCACCAATGGCTTCTGTGACAAATAATGCCCTTGAGGCCTGACAATTACTTTAATTGGGTTCTTTTTTTTCCCAAATTATATAATTTACTAAGAGATGCTTGTAATTTCAATTTTTTTAAATTTTGTTTACCCACAAATTTATCCACATAACCCCATATTTAGAGAAGTAGTTCCTCTTCAAGGTTTCCTAATTAAATACATGCAATTAATTTTTCCTTCATTGTATTGTAAACCATTAAAGTAAGTTAAGTGTAAATTAGGTGTTACATCGCAGTGGCAAACCACCACAGTTCAAACTGAAATCACCTCCAGTTTACACTTGCCACTCTTTACTATTATTTTATAAGTGGTGTAGGCATGCAGTTTTTTGTGTATACTGTGACTAATACAATGTCTATGGCCTTGCATTTCAATCCAACTGAGACATTTTTCACTTCTAAGTTTATAAGTAACCAAGTGGTACAGTGGGCACATACTTGGATGTCATAATCATTAATTTTTTGGTTGCAAATTTTTGCCGTTGAAAATCAGGTGTTTTGTCTTTTTACCACAGATGTCCAATTTCATGTTTACAATAACTAATGGTGACAATTTCATGCAAAGTGAGAAAGCTGTTTAAAAGTTTCATTTGATAGCATGTAAATTTGTTCTCCAGTTGTTTAGCAGCGGAAAGTTTTGTGAAAACTGAGATAACAAGGTTACTCATCTGCTTCTCAGTTCAGTACAGACATCTAGTGGTTCCTTTCTCCAACCAATTAATATTCTTTTTGTCAGCTTACATTTCTTTTGTTCTACAACACGTTTTGCACTGAATATTAAAGACTGCTTAAAAGTTGTTGTTGTTGTTTTTAATAAAGTTGGCTAATCTCGTACCCAGAGTCCTCAGGCTTTTTAATCGTCAGCGGATGGGCGCCACAAGAGACTCTGGGGAACTGGAATTTTATTTAAACTTTTCAATTGGCTGTCGCATAATGGCTTGCATTGTTTTACCGCAGAAATCCTGCGGTAATAAAATGCCAGTACCCCAGCATCTCTTCTGGCACCCACCTACTGACCAAAAAGCCTGAGGACTCTGGGTATGATATTGAAATTTGCCAGGATTTGCAAAGTGGATAAGATTCAAATGACAGCCCAGTTTAAATGCATTTTTCCTGTGTCAGGAATGTGCCTGCTCAGCTTTATTCGCTTAATTCTGACCTCACTGTATATCAGAATATGCATTTATGGAAGTCAGAGGCTTAACAGTACTTCATGAGTACTCAGAAAGCAGAATTTCAACTGCAAGATGGTGGATAATTTGAGTACAAATTGTTTTCAGTTGCATTATTGCAGTTCACATGTAATCAAAGTCCTAGAAAATGACTTTTTACTTTTTGTTATGCTTGCATCTGTACAATGTACATCAATACTAGAAGTTATAAGAATTTTGACTTTGATTCCTTTCTATGATCTGAGTTCCTTGTTTGGTTATTGATTGCTTAATTGAGGTTGTTGCGACAATAAGCTGAATGAATTTCATCTATTATTCAATTCAATTTTGATCTGTGTTTTTAATGTTCACTTGCATTTGCACTTGTGTTTACACTTGCATCACACGTGTGAGACATACGTTGTTGTTATATACCTAGACTTGCACTCAACAAAACGGGCACTATGATTGGTTGATTGTTGATCATGTGCCCTTGATCAAATACAAATGCATCCCGACTGGGTTACATACATACATTTGTTGCCCTCTCAGTTGTTTGTTTGTTTGCTTGTTTTGTTGTGATGGTTGAAGGGAAAGTCTAAATACATAACAAAACACTTGATGTATGGTCCCTCTGGAAACTAGTTAGTTATGTTTTCCCTGGAGTCCTGATGTTTCCCGAGAGGAATCAGGACTCTTGGAAAAACAAAACTAACTGTTTCCCTCGGGACCATACATTAAATGTATATTGTTTCACAAACTAACATCACCAGGAACAAGTGAAAAAGAAGCCACACTTACCCACTCAATTTTCCTTTAATTTCGACCATGCCAGCCACAAGCAAACGGTTCAAGACTTGATTGAAATAAAGCCTCGGTTTGTTCTGAATGTGGAGAAAAGGAAGATGTAACCATCTGCAAATTCAAGTTTACGGTACCACACTGCATATGGGGTGATATTTAGGGCAACGAATTGCAACACTTGCGTTTACCTTTGCCCTTTCATTTGCATCGCCAGTGTGAAACATACGTTGTTGTTTCACAAAGAAACGTCACCAGGAACAAGTGCATGAAAATACATGTGTAATCAGAATATTTTACAAAGGATAAGCTTAAAATTGTGACACTTACCCACCACAATTTTCCTGAAATTCCGACCACGCCAACTACAAGCAAACGGTTAAAACTTGACTGAAATAAAGCATCGGTTTCTTCTGGATGTGGAGAAAGGAAAAAAGAATAAGTTTTAGTAAAACGATGTAACACAGAAATCAAGTCAAGCAAAGTAGATCAAAGCAAACCGAGACTCACGTTTACGGTACCATGCTGCATCCGGAATAATGTTTAGGACAACGAATTATTTACTTAGTAAATGACAATTTATTGATTCCTCACCAATTCATCCTAATTTCCCCGTTTTCTAAAACTGCAAGTCAAACGAGACAGCACAGTTTCGTCGTCTTCGCTGCTAGGCTCGAAGGCTTCCACGTGGTTAGTTAGTTTCTCTCGGGCGTAGCAATTTTCAACTGTTTGTGAGCGCATATTGTGGACTTCTTCTCGAAGTTTCGTTGCATTCCGTTTTATGTGTCTTTGCTTTCTGCCAAGCGAGTTTTGCTCTGCAAAAGAGGCGCAGATTCCTCCTTCGACCTGCAGAAAACGTTGTACTCTGCTCATGCCTGGAACCTGGGTATTTTATTTATGGTGCGATTTAACCGCTTACCAAAAGATCGAAGGCTCTGAAAAACGACCACCTGCTCTGTCAGGCCGCTCTATCAAAAATCTTCGCTTTTGATTGGTTCTCTGCGTCGTAACGCACGCAAAACTCCTATCCAGAGAAAATATTCAGAGAAGTATGAATGAAAAAAAAAAAAACTTAAAATGTCCACCATTAATTTTTGCATTGAATCTCTCCAAGAAGTTCAAAAAGTTAGGTGCAAAACGCACTGAACAAAATGAAGACCGTGATCATATCATCACTGCGAATAATAGGCCTTATCACGGTTTTCGAGGCCATTTTGACGAGTAGGCAAACAGGCTTGAAATAACAGTGTTTGTATGGAAATCCGATGTCAAATAATTTTTATAAAACATCGCTTCTTAAAAATTCATGAATTGGAAACTTTTGGCACTAGGAAAAGGATTTTAAGAAAAAATTTGGAGGGATGTAGCTGTGCCAGAAAGCGTCCAGTCCTGTTTTGAACTTTCCATACATTTCCGAGGATACCTATTTTTCGAGTTAGGAACCGAGTTAGGAACCGAGTTGGGAACCGAGTTAGGAACCGAGTTAGGAACCGAGTTAGGAACCGAGTTGGGAACCGAGTTAGGAACCGAGTTAGGAACCGAGTTAGGAACCGAGTTGGGAACCTAGTAAGGAACCGAGTTAAGAACCAATATATCGATTAGATATATATATATACCTATTGCCTTTTTCTTTCAATCGATGATCAGAAGAGAAAACCTGACAAAACGCCCGGTCCAGTCGTTGCAGTCTGCCGTCGGCTCCTTTCATCAAGAAGATCCTGGGAACGAGGTTGTTTCAGCGCTTGCAAAATGGAGGACGACGCGAGGTGCGTGAATATTTATGAATCTTCTATTTTCCAGGTCCATCACGTCCATCCTCAAATTCTATTGTTGTGTAGGTGTTGAAGTTGAATGCAGTCGTAACAACGAAGTACTATTTTATTCTGAGTAACTCTTGTTAATTGCTCTTTTTGTAGCAATGAACGACCGCTCAGTAATTGTATCACGATAGCAGGTACGTCAAACGTTTAGAAAAATAGGTTATTTGCTCATAAGACTTAATCTTATATGCACAGATGCAATGTTTTTAATCTTTTGCTCGAAGCTAATATTGCAAGGAAACCTTTTTTGCTGTAGTTGTGAAAGATTACAGTTAACTCAATACACAGAGGTTCGATTTCTTTGTCATGATATCAACTTAAGTTGTGATTTTATAAATCTTTATAGATTCTCCCGTGAAAGACGGCAAAAGCAACAGGTACAGTACCTATTTAGCTTTGTTGTCAAAAACTTTTAACTTTCAAACCACGTTTAAATTTTGATTGTAAGAAAGATTGATGTACTGTTAGTGCAGGTATCCTCGGTGCAGGATTTACAGGTGAACTGGACCACGAGATTTAACGACTACTCTTAAAATAATTAACGTTGTGCCATGTGTCCGTGTTTTTAACCGGGGCACGAGGATCTCAAAATTGTAAGTGAACTAATTTTTTTAACTTTTTTTCTTTTAATGTAGTGCCATGCAAGTCATCGTTATTTCAGGTGGGATATTTTAAATGATGAATAAAAAAGCCTTTTTCCCCCTTTTTTTTAGTTGCCTGTTCTTCTAAAATGGTTAACAGCAGTTACAGCTCACTCAATAAACACTTTGCAATATTATTTATTTTTCAGACTCCCCAGTCAAACACGTGCACTTTAGAGAATCTGATCCAGAAGAGGAAGGTACAGTAGTCATGGCTGTTATTATTATCTTTTTAAACAGCACTTTTTCAAGTATGAGTATCAAGGTAAATAACATGTACGAATTATGCTATTCTAATACAGTATATTAATTCGAGACAAGAAGTGTAGTTCCAAATTGGATTCAGACTCATATGGTGTAATACATTTGATATGTGCTTATTGTTGTATACATTGTGGTTCCATGTTATCATTGAGTCAGTTTTAATTTTTCTTTGTTTTTGGGTATGGTAATGTATGGTAAAGGTAAATATTATCAGTATAATGGCAAAACAAAGGAAAATAAAATTTTAACCAAAGATAAAAATTTAACATGTGCCCAGTTTGGTTTTGAGTAGCTCATGATTTGTCCATATAGATTGAACACAAAATATAAACTGCATTCATTGGACCATTCCTATTTGTAAAAAAGGTTGATGATATGGGTCCAAATGTTCAATTATTTCTTTTTTTCATTGACTTTCCAGAGAAGAACAATTATGCAGTATTTCCTGAAAGTAAAAATTAGACTTTTTTATATTTGACTCTTTGTTATATGTAATGTGTAACATAACCTATTTTATTCTTGTATTCCAGACAAGAGGTATGCTTCTATATCCGATTCTGACTCAGAAGAAGGTACAGTGAATTTGTTTTGTTAATTTTGCAGCACAAATAGATCATTGTCACACAACGTCATCAAAATTTTAAATTTTAAATTTTCAATCCTGCCAGGCTGTTCTTTTAGCATGGTCTTGGTGTTACTAGTTACTGGGAAGAATTTTGTCTCAGCAAAGTTGTTTGTTTTAGAGGTAGACTATTTTGAAACTTAAGACAGTTTCCAGCACTGGTGACTGCTTATGAGAGCTTTAAGTGTATTTTTTCTCTACTTTTAGAAGAAGAAGTGGACTCCAAAAGAAACTTACATGTATTTGCAGACAGTGACAATGTAAACACTGAGGAGGATGAAGGTAAATCATCATAGTACTTGCAGGCTATCAGGGTAGATAAACCATGCTTACTGTAGCTTCATGCTGAAGACTTGTACTAAGTTAACTGTATGACTGTTGGCAATGCACACCATACAGAGTGGGGATTCTTGTCTGGAGGGTCTATGTCACAGTAGTGTTTATCAGAGCTTTAAGTGTATTTTTTCCCTACTTTTAGAAGAAGATGTGGACTCCAAAAGAAAGTTACATGTATTTTCAGACAGTGACAGTATAAACACTGAAGAGGATGAAGGTAAATCATCAAAATACTTGCTGGCTATCAGGGTAGATAAACCATGCTTACTGTGGCTTCATGCTGAAGACTTGTACTAAGTTAACTGTATAACTGTTGGCAATGCACACGATGCAGAGTGGGGATTCTTGTCAAGAGGGTCTATGTCACAGTAATGTTTAAAAGGAGTGAACCTAATGGAAACAGTGAGCTGGTTGCAGAAGGTGGGACAAAGGAGGATCACTGACAGTGAAGGGGACATATGTTTTGTAAAAGTAATAATAATTATTATTAATTATTGTTTCCCTGAAGTCAGTGGTTTTAGAAAGCCTTACCAAAATAAATGTACATGACTTATACTCAACCATTTTTATTTATTTAAAAAAAAAATATTGTTGTTGTCTTAGGAATGTTGGTAAACCACTCTAAAAGAGAAAAAGTGACTATTTCCCCATGTTCCTTGTTCAACTAACCTTAATTTTTGAATATGGGAATATCAAACTCATTTCAGATAGTTATACAAGTCAGCCCACCTGCCCAGTCTGCCTTAAAACATTTTCAAGAACAGGAAATTTAAACAAGCACAGAAGATTCAACTGCAAAGGCTCTACAAAACCAAAGAGGTAAATGAAGGTGAAAAAACATAAGGATGCTACACATAAACCAAATCACAAGTTAAAATGAGGAAAATAAGATAATAGAACTTTTGCAATAATGTTTTCAACAACAACAGCATTTAATATAATTTATGTAAGTATAAATGTCCAGTTCGATAATGAGGAACGTGTTGTCATTGTTTTCTCATTTGCAACAACAAAAGACAATTTAGAAAACTGCAATGTTCCCATTTGTACTATTACATAATTTAATGGATAGCTGATTCTAGTGGATGATGGATGATGGATGATGTTTTTAGCTCTACTCAGGCTGATATTGGTCAAATATGGCAATGTGCATTCAGTTGTGCACTCATTTTAAGATGTATTTGAACTTGAAATTTGCAGTTATTCACATGTGGACCCACCAATAACAAATTATCTGTATCTTTAAAACTTCAGAAATATTACTACACTTCAACACACTGGAATAAACCTAGAATGGCCCTGTATTTAAGTGATTGCCCAAGTCTAAAAAGTTTGATTGTTATTGTTCCTCTGTGGTACTGGCAATAACTATACATACTTGTTGCTAGTAACAAGACAAGAAAAAAAGTTGATTGAAAGGTAACATTTTTAAAATAGCATTCACAGTATTAAAGAGGATGGCCCTTTTTCTTTCAGGAAAGGGCATTCGGTTGATAACAGCACCAAAGATATGTAAGTATATACATCCTGGGTTGAAAAATATAAAAGAAACAACTTTGATTAATCAGCTTTAATGGTAAGGATCTGACGAGATGTATAAATGTACATTTCCTTTCCTTTTAGGAAAAGGAAAAAGTTGCCTCCCTCAATGTGGTCGCAGTTAAACATGAAAGAAGTGGATGCACTGCCACATGACATCAATGGACAGGCTGCTTTCAGGTTGAAATACGACAAAAACAATCTCATGAAAAGCAGTAAAGATGGGCGGCCATGGCAACCGTGGGTAACTTCAAGCAGGGCAGGATTCCTTGGAATACGCAGAGTAACCTCCTGTGCAGGGACTTATCAATGTCAAAACATAAAGTGTCCTTTCCTCCATTCATATGGAAAAGTTAACATGGTCCAGTTTAAAAATGTGACTGCCAGTTGTACTGTCTGCGCATGTTGTGGCTACGAGGCAGTTGCAGTCCCATGCACAGCCAAAAAAGTGTGGGAATTTGGGAGTAATTATGTCACTGTGTATCATCATGGGCAACATACGTGCGAGGCAAGGACAATTGAACCTGACATTAGCAGCGATGCCAGTGCTTTTTTTCAGGCAAACACAAATACAAAACCCTCTCAATACCCATTTGAAAGGCTGAGGGGGATGCTTAAAGAAGGCAAGACAGTGGCTGAAGTTTATGATAGTGCAAGTGCTATGGCTGATCTCAAGAAAATCCAAAACATTAAGCAAAAGGTGATCACTGCAGTAAACCCAGTGGGACATTCATTTGAAGCACTAGCCAAAATTAAAGAAGCCAGTGATAAGAAAGACAAATACTTACTCTGGAAAGTTCAGGATGGTAGATTATGTGAGAGCAAGACCTCGGTGGTCTTTAGATCCAGCAAGGAAAGACTTGAAATTGCTGTTTCTATGCAACGCGGGGGTCTGCATCCATTATCAGAGGAATATTGTTATCTTGATGCTGAGCACAATAAAGTCATGGGAATGAAAACCATAAATTTAAGTGTCCAGCACCCAACCATAAAAGAGATGGTCACTCTAGCCAGCATGGACTGTGAACAGGAAAACACTGAGACTCTTTGTGAATTCTGGCGCCAACTGAATGAAGTAAGTATTTTTGTATAGTCACGGTGAGTGTTGGCATGAGGTGGTGAAGTCATTAGTTGTTGTGGACAGTTGTTGCAATCCTGGTTATGTATGGCCAGGGAACTTGAAAGCTGCTTATTTCATAATGTCAAAGTTATATCGATGTTAAAGTTACTTGTATCGATGTTAACCAATCAAGCAAATCCTACATGCAATGATGGTATTTAAAAAGGATATGTCAACCTTTTTGCTTTTTTTTTCTTGTTTCATTTTTTAACAAGCTAAAGTTTAAGATGGAATGTCATTTAGATAACATAGATGATTTATAAGCATTATTTACCACTTGTTTTACACGAATAGACTTTAATTTACAAAACGTAATGGGTAGTGTTTTTCAAGTTAACCTTTTTTGCACTTTGTACTCATATATCACGTACCACTCCACAATGGTTTCTATCTTATTTCTTACAACAGGCCCTAAGAGATGTAACAGGTGATGGAACTTACATTTTTGATCCAATTGGAATAGTTACAGACGAGCATGGTGGAAATCGCTCTAGCATACAGAAAATGCTTAAAGACGACATGGTGGCCCGTGCAAAATCCTGTGAGAGCCACTTCTATGACTGTGCCCATAGAGTGGCCAAAAGTGACTGGAGCCCTAAATCTAAAGCAGAATTCCTCACGCTCGTTCATGAGATCTACTGCGCAGAGACTCCAACTGCATATGAGGCGAAACGAAGACACCTCATGGACTGGGCATCCAAAGAGAAAAGAAGCCATGCAAAGCCGTGGTTTAACAAATTTTGGCATGTGAGAAGGTATGTAATTATGTTCATACTGGTTGCAAAGTTTTTAACAAAATAGTATTTGTATGTAAAATCTTTTGATTTTCTCTGGTTTTATGGTGACCTTAAATTGTGCAGTTCCAGAAAATACCATACACCGTCCACTGAAGGTTTTGTGTTGGTGGCCTACCTTATTTTTGCAAAGTGAAACAAATCAAGGACAAGTCGATGGCAATAATTGTTTGCGACAAAAATGATGTAGTTATAATAATAGTAGTAATTGTAATAATAATAATAATAATAATAATAATAATAATAATAATGATGATCATACATTTTTTTTAGGTTTCATGTGTTCCGTGCATTTAAAGGGCCAAAGACACCAAACACCAATATGGCTGAAGTGGGGCATTCGAGAAATGCCACCAGGGGGGCTAAGAACGATACCCTTGCTCGGGTGGCAGAAGACCATGTGGTGGAGAGTGCGCTATTGAAAGCCAAACTTCAAAGGTATTGAATAATAATAATAATGATAATGATAATGATAATAGTGATATAATAATATACTGGCTCTACCACCATCAGCTGTCAAAACTAACAATAACCATAAAAATCGCAGCTATGGCAAAATGCTTGATTGTGACTGGTTCTCAGTGCACCTATTTTTAATGTAATTTCAGCACCATAATGTGGGTGTCCAATATTAAACAGTAATTACACAAAAAAAGGATTGAACCAGGCTTTTAGCCAGAGGTTTTCACAGTGGGCTTCCTGGAAGCACCCCTTCCCCTGAATTGTTGAAAGACTGGGTAAACTATCCATCTGCAGGATGCCTGGATACCATTCTGACTAAAAGCTTGCAGTCAACCTAATGCATTTTGTCACTGTTTGAATTAGGGTATGTAACATTCATTGGATGTAGCTGCCTGTCCATGTATTTTGGAGAGGCAAACAAATCTTCATTGATATTATGTTATATTATATTAGGTATGAAAGTGGAACTTACAGTGGTGGAAGGTGTATCGACCAAAAAAAGAAGGATGACTTGTCACTAAGACGACAGCTTGATCGTGCTACTCGATTTGCAGCTGAGCTGTCAGAAGGTGCTATTGATGATGATGCCTATAGTGCTAGTCCATATATCAATCAGAGTTCTAGCCACCGAGTAAAGAAAAGACCAGTGAGCATGATGAGTGACCCCAGAGATCTCAGCAGCTCTGCTGACGATGATTCATCCCAAGAAAATCATAATGGCAAAAAAATGCGGAAAAAATTCCGTAAAAGAACAAGTCGGAGCAAAAGCTTTCTAGATTCACTACGAATGGCAAAAAGGGCCAAAGTTAGTCTTGAAAATATCCATGATATCAGCCAGCATAAAAAAGTCTTCGAAGTCAATCATGATGGTAAAATACGATTGGTTGAAATAAGTCAAACCATCAACTGCAATTGCACATTTGCTGCCAAACGTGACCTTTGCTTACATGCAGTGTGGGTCCTAATTAATGTTCTAAATGTCAACGAGAACGATGATACACTACACCAGAAGGTTCATGACAATAAGACACTGAACAATCTGTTTAAACAGATTAAAAAGGACTTCTCAAAAACAAGCGCTTCCATGCCCTCTACTACGATGGTCATAACAAGCCCACATGTAAACCAGCCTTCCCAACAGCACGTTGCACAGGCCAACCAGGGAGCTGTCCAGTCCAGCACTCATTCACTGCAGTATGTTGCACCTGTAAACCAGCCTTTCCAACAGCACATTGCACAGGGAAACCAGGGAGCTGTCCAGTCCAGCACTCATTCACTGCAGTGTGTTACACCTGTAAACCAGCCGTCCCAACAGCATGTTGCACAGGGAAACCAGGGAGCTGTACAGTCCAGCACTCTTTCACTGCAGTGTGTTACACCTGTAAACCAGCCGTCCCAACAGCATGTTGCACAGGGAAACCAGGGAGCTGTACAGTCCAGCACTCATTCACTTCCGTATGTTGCATCTGAATACCAGCCTTCCCAAAAGCATGTTTTGCAGGGAAACAAGCAGGCTGTACAGTCAAGCACTCATGCACTGCAGTATGTTGCAGCTGGAAACCAGCCTTCCCAACACCACATTACTCAGGGAAGCAAGCCACCTTCACTGTGGAGCAACCATTGTGTACCTGCACAAACACAGCAACCTGTTGCACTGGGGAACCAGCCAAGTGTTCAGTGCAACAACCCCCCAACTATTCTTTCCCGACAGTTTGTTGCACTGACGAACCAGGCGCTGCCACAGCCAAGCAGTCATGGTCAACAGTCAAGCAACTTCCTGACTTCCCGACAGCCATGGCACAACAGCAACCCCTTCACTGTTGTGAGAATTTCTAACCGTGTTAAAAAATGTGCTGGGTGCCCCTATGCTCTGCGGGACCCTTTTGGACCGCCATTCATTGGCCTCGTGGTCCAGCACAAAGAGCGGGATATATATTATGATCCCAATGGCTTTCGACGTCTGTCAAGTGAAGCCAATCACTATTACCACTGTCAATGGGAGTGCCTCAAGGCACGACACCCTTACATTAGTGTAGCGATGATCAGAGTAGATCCAGAGTTACTGCTGGACGACTTGCAAAAGAATAGCCTGGAGACTCTTCTAGGAGTCTCTCTATAGATATTATATAGATCAGCACACACTAGGGGAGCAGTAAATATTCATACTCTTAAATAGCCTTCATTGAAGTGAGGTACAGCAATTTTCTGGAACTACACAAACCACACATTCTTAGGCCTGTTAATAGCAGGTTGGCACACTTTACCATTAAGATCTCGGCTAATTGCTATGTATAATCTTAATGCATTTACATGATTAGGTGGGCAGAACCGCCCGCAAAGATCTTGATATTGATATGCTGAGAGGTTGGATAAATCTCAAATGAACAATGTTCTAATGAAAACGCCAGCCGTCTCACCCTGTTCGGTTATTAATTTAAATTCACACTTGCTTGGTGTAAACAATTTCATCCCGTGATCTGTGTTAATTTTTTCGATATACAAATCCAGCAAGCTTATCATGCCAATCTGCCTGTCCGGCTTGCCCACCTCCAAATAAACAGCCCTCAGTTCCATGTGGCTCCAGAAGCCTTAGAACTTTAGGCTTGGAGAAGCACATCTTCAGTATGTTAGATTATAATTGGCTCGTTAATTCTTGTTTGATCTATCACGTATTGTTGGCAGGGTAGAAGGAGAGTCGGCTTCTTGCAAACTATACTTCAAGTTCGTATTAAATCTCCTTGGCTCTAGGAAACCATTGGCCTGCTTAACAGTATTTTTCTAACCGCGAGCGTGTGGTACGTTTTAAACCTTGAGAGGGCCCCGACCTTCCACGAGCCCCACATGCTCGCAGAAAGAAAACGTCTGCTTTACAGGCTTGGATGCCTTTTGAAATTAAGTCTTAGAAAAACATAGTTTCAGTTTGTTGCACAGTTCCAGTTACTCTTAGAAAAAACAGTTTCAGTTTGTTACATTGTAATTGGCTGGTTGATTATTGTTTGATCTATTGCGTATTGTAAGCAAGGCAGCAACAGAATCTGTTTCTTGCACATGGCCAGAAATCCTGGACTTGGCGCCCGCGTAACGACAACGGCTCTGTTATGTTTCCGAAAAACACATGGCGATTAGGTTCATAAAGAATGTACGGAGCGAAAATTATATATTGGGATAGAAAAAATTCTTGCGTACCTGTAACAGTTGCCAGGTCGGAATCCATTTGTAGAAAGTGTCCATAATCCCACTGTATGAATATCATGTCTACGCCAGAACGTAAACACCGTACATTATTAGAGTGATTTTAGCTCTCCTGTAGCTCACTAAACCTTCTATTTTATGTGGTAAATTCCTTAAGT
The DNA here is from genome assembly GCF_977016875.1 of Pavona decussata. Classification (NCBI taxonomy): domain Eukaryota; kingdom Metazoa; phylum Cnidaria; class Anthozoa; order Scleractinia; family Agariciidae; genus Pavona; species Pavona decussata. Next base: position 646,666 of record NW_028145449.1, read on the forward strand.
CGCCGTCTTTCACCTCAGCTGGCCGCACTTCCATGTGATTGTTTGATTTTTCTAGGTTCATTCCTGAAAGTCACCATCGTGGTACTGAAACACAGTAATTTTAATTTCAGGTTGATCGAAACCGATTAACAGCGTACATTTTGGAGAGGAAAACGGGTAATTCATCACCGACAGGACAGTATGGGCGAAGGCTGAAAACAGCGTAACCAACTTTCCATGAACGCCTCTCGCCTTGATATATGTTCAGTGCGATTTTCAATCTATCGAAGTCAAGCTTTAAGGCACACCACAGGATCTCTCTCAACAGTTTGTAGCTTGTATACAATAAATTATTCACGGCTAAAATCAATCAAAGACCTTCGCTGTACAATCTCTCGGCCAAAAATCATCCAAATCGCGTTCGAATTGCTCGTTTTGGCAATACTTTTGATCAGCGGCTTTTAAGCGGCGACAAACAACTATGTATTGGACCACTCGATCTTTCCTAACATTATGAGCCTGTGAAAACCAGCGGTTGAGACCATTGCGTGACAGCCTGAATGTCAATCTCGCACCTAGAGTCCTCAGGCTTTTTGATCAGCGGGTGGGCGCCAGGAGAGACTCTGGGGACATCGAAAAAAATAAAATTATTTTGATTGGCTGTTCCGTAACGGTTTCCATTGTTTTATTGCAGAAATCCTGCGGTAATAAAATTCGAAGTCTCCAGAGTCTCTCCTGGCGACTAACCAGTGGCCAAAGAGCCCGAGGACTCTGGGTACGAGATTGCCTGAATGTAACTTAAATTTCAATTACATCCAGATTTCAATTACATAATAGCTTCAAATCGCTTAATGACTTGCGACAGCGTTGGGCGCGCGAAACCTAATGGGGTGCGAGAAGGAGCAAATGAGAGGAGCGGGAGTGGATGAAAACGCCAACAGCTATGCGAAACGCCATAAGCTGCGTAGCGGCCCTTTTCTTTTCGGGGGTCTCAATATCTTTTCCGCTCTTTCTCGTGCCCTTCTTGTTCACAGTTGAACTTAAGTATTAGAAAAACATGGTTTAAGTTTGATTTGTAAACTGCTTTATTGATTCATTGTTAGATCGATTAAAACAAAGTTATTATAAGAAAGTTGTTGAGCAATGAGTGGTAATCCCGACTATAACCTGACTGACTTCAAAATTCTTGGTTCAACTTCAAATAGAGCATTTTGTGTCTAACCAGGCGCAACCCCTAGTTTAGAGGTAAAGTGCTGATCAGAACTGATGCTAGGCTAATACAAAGACGATTCACTTTGAAAAAAAACAACAACAAAAGACAGCCAAAAACTTGTCTCAAATCAATAAGCAAATCACCCAAAGTTTGTTTAACTCGCTCGCCGACTCGGTTCCCAACTCGGTTCCTAACTCGGTTCCTAACTCGGTTCCTAACTCGGTTCCTAACTCGGTTCCTAACTCAGTTGTTAGTTTATCTCTACATTTCCTTGTATTTTTTCCCGCGAGCTATTTTTAGAGCAGTTCGCTTTACAGACAAATCAGTATGGAAAATTCAAAACACGACTGGACGCTTTCTGGCACAGCTACATCCCTCTAAATTTTTTTCTTAAAATCTCTTTCCCAGTGCCAAAAGTTTCCAATTCATGAATTTTTCAGAAGTGATGTTTTTATGAAAATTATTTGACATCGGATTTCCACACAAACACTGTTATTTGCCTACTCGTCAAAATGGCGTCGAAAACCGTGATAAGGCCTTTTTGTATACGTGGGCAAAAAATACAGAATTTAATGCAACAATGAAAAAAAAGAAAGATTTTCTTTCTCATATTTTTCTTTTCTCTTATTCTTTTTTTTTTCTTTTAAATCACAGCAGAGAATCTAGTACCCCTAGGCTCACCGTCTACAACTGAAAAATGAGAGGACAAGCCAGGAGCCCATCCTGGACAAGCAGGAGCGTGATCCATGTTTTTCGGGGCGTGTTTCTCAAGGAATTACATCGTTATAGAAGAAAGAGAGAGTGGTTGCAAGTCTTTATAATAGGATAAAAAGAAAAAAAAACAAGGAAGAAAAAGATAAAAGAAAGGGTTAATGTCAGAAGTGGGATTCGAACCCACGCCTCCATTCGGAGACCAGAACGCCCAATCCCACGAATCATGGGAAGGAATCAATCCTTGAGTCTGGCGCCTTAGACCGCTCGGCCATCCTGACAACCCTGAATGTAATGCTGATATCTTAACTATTTATTTATAAGTAATTTAAGCGTCTTCGTAATTTATGAAATATTACTATTTTCCAATGAAATCTAGCTTCATTAATGTCAAATTTTCTCGGATTATCAAGTGCAGTCCGTTTTAGCCCTTAGCATGAAATCACTTTGAACCTCCATGTTCCTGTTGCCTTTCAACTGCGCGCCCGAAAATTCCTGGAAACTAGTTGGAACAGAATTTTTACTGTCATAGAAATCGCAAGGACAAATGCAAAGCAATTGCTTGCTTTACAAGCCGCAAAAAGCCGTAGTTATCACAAAATATCACAATCTTGATATCATCTATGAGCGATTATACACAGAGGCTGTCAAATGTACAGCGATCGCGGAATTATGCGATGGAAATATTTCGCCTTTCGTAGCAGAAGTGTGCTTCAATGTCGACCCCATCTTTGGAAAAATACTTTGGTATCAAATCAATATTTCGGATAACTTTTGCGCTGGTTTGTCTTCATGGCTGTTTCATCATTGGAGAAGAATAGAAAAATGTAGAGGTGAGAGAACTACAATGCAAAATTTAAGCTATGTGCCTTTCAAAATTATAATCTTCAGCACTGTACTAGCTAGTACTGCAAGATTCCTTTTCTCAAAGTTTAGATTTGACTGTAGCTGTCAAATTCTAGCTTTATGGTCAGGTTCTGATATAACTCTGAGGGTCATATGTACCCAAATCTGCTGATATGACGTTGCATAGGACAGTCATAGGTTGGGTACATTACCACCCCTTAACCTCCAAGGAAAACAGCATTGTGAATGTTGAAAGCATTAGGAGAAAAAGAAACAAACTAGATCTAGTCTTATCATGGTAAGAGTGATAAGGTAAGTATTGCATTCAACATAGAAAGAACGAACTCCTAATACAGATTGGAGTCAAGATTGTGTGGAACAGTCGATGGATCAACGAATAGATCTTGGGACACGTATAGATAGATCTGGCATCCCCCGCTGGGGGCAGATTTTGAAGGGGCCAATGACATTGTCACCAACTTGGCAAAGAGCCTGGGATTGAGATCTTCGACATACTTCCTGATGTTAGATTATCACTAGCTAGTACCAATACTGAGTAAAATTCTTGAAAAAGCAGCCCATGTTTAGTTCTGTAGGAATTTAAAAGTGTTGGTTTTTGAGGGGAAGGGAAAACTGGAGTACTTGGAGAAAAACCTCTTGGAGCAAGACCAAGAACCAACAACAAACTCAACCCAAAAAAGATACTGAGTCCGAGAATTGAACCCAGGCCACAGTCGTCAGTGGGTGGGAGGCGAGTTCTCTCACCACTGCGCCATCCTTGCTCCATACACTCTTACACACTGTACATGTATGCAACCCCTCCCCCCATACAATGTCACCTTGCTACCCAGACCATATGCAAAAGATAGGGTAACAGCATTGAACGGGGGAGGAGGAATTCTATGGAAAACGTGACCTTGCATTATCTCTGGGTCCAATATTTATTATACAGGGGTGGGGTTTTGGCGAATAGTCTTTCTTCAATTCTAATAAGTTTCAATATGAATCACTGAAGTCAACTTTTAAAACCTAATCTTCACTTTAATTGCATAAAAAAACTCTCATTCATAAGGTAAAGGTGATTAAAAGACAGTTAAAACTGAAGGGTTTTTCTCATATCTTGTAGTGGCAGAGCGACAGACCGGCAGCTCACAGTGGTTACAGCTTGATCTTGGCAGAGCATTCTCAGTTCACATGAAAGGGAGGGAGAAGAAAAATCCATCTGGATTCTGTAAAATCCATGTTCGCATCAATATTCAGCCACTAACTTGGTTGTGTGTGGAACCAGAGCTTAGCTGGTGAGTTGCAAGTTCAATTCTGTATCAAATGAAATCATTTTTTAGGTCAAATTTACAGACGAACCTTTGATAAGTGGTGTCCAAACATGTCCATTATGTACACTACAAGTTAACTTGACAGTCTCTTTGAAGTCTCAATCCTTGACTCGATCCTTGATGATTAGTTATTTAGTAGAGACTTGTAGACTTGTGAGAATCAAGTACCGAGGATCAAGGCTCAATCATCAAGAATTGAGTCAAGTATTTCGAGCCTTAGTAGTTTTAAAAAAATGACATTGTCGTGTGAATGTTTCTTCAATAGTATCATTGTTTTCTTTAGCATGTTCTCATACAAATTCATTTGAAAATGTATTTTTAAATTTTAATTTAGCTCTTTGTACTGTTTTTTTCTGTCACAGGTCTAAACGACTCCTTGTTGGTCTTGTAGAGTACATGCAGCTTCAGGATGCCATGGCCTGGCTATCAACTTTAGGAGGAGCATACTCAGCTATGGGAGAACATCTTAATAGCTATGTAAGTACACAACAATGAAAGAATAAAATTCCAGAAGTCTGGGTATACCTCGTGAGGTTATCCTAACATTCTAGTTATTCTACATTACAACATTATGGAAAATCAGAACAACCGTAAATTGTGTCCCATTTGATCATTGCCTGTCAAGCCAAGTTTTACTCATGTGATTTGATTGTGTTACTTTGATCTGTACATTGTGTATTTCCAGGAAATATCCATACCCCCCCCCCCCCCCACAAAAGGGATTTTTTTCAAGACCCCCCCCCCCACCCCTCTGGAAATTCCAATTAAGCTTGATACATTTCTTGAAATGTTTTGGTCTTAGAGAACCCCCACCCTCCAGGAAATTCCAATCCGTTATGTGGGGGGAGTATGGATATTTTTTGGAAATGCACATTTGTGAATGTAATAGGTTTCTTTTCAAGCTAAAAAGGCAGTTGTGGTTACCCAGAAAATGCCATTCCATGCAGCAGCACCTAAAAATATTTGAAACTTCAAACTGAAATGCTTGACGAAATGCTGAATGTAAAGTGCCCAGGTTGTGAGAACTTGGCAGCAACTAGTTCAGTAACGATCAGGACAGAAGGCCGGTACTACCCTGATGTAAAATGCTTTTTCATCTTTGATTTATCCTGGTTCTCCTTATGGGAAATTTATGCGAAAACAGATTTACCTTATTTCAATAACTAAAAAAGACATTTTGCCTTTTTTTTGCAGTCTGAGAAAGCTGGTCAGATTTCTCAGCATCAGTTACTGGTTGCCATGCGATTAGGGAATCCAATTCTTGCCGCACAGTGTAAAGTGTTTGCAGCTTTTAGTCTCATACAAAGGGGAAGATTAAAAATGGCTTCTAGAATAATAAGGTTGGTGTACAGCATACACTCTCTGACTAGAATTACATGTACCTTTAAAGTAATGTTTGAAAACATTATTGGTTCCAAGGCCATATATACAAGTGTTTGTATACATGTACAGAATGTATTGGTTCATTTGAGACGAAATATTTTGGCTTTCCTCTGGATTGGAGATTATTAATTGAAGGGGTGACTGTAAAAAAGCCCCAAGTGACTTCTGATAAATAGCTAGATTCTCCTTCCAAATTGCCTTTTATTCGTCCGTGAAACGAAAGGAGAATTTGACCTTACACCAAAAGTCACTTAGCGCCTTATTTCACGCATCCCTTCAATTGTTGGGTTACACCATAAAAAGCTTTGTGAACATGGACAATTTCTACCATCTTTATTTTTCTGTTCTTGTAAAGTTGCTGTTTGTCTATGAACTAATTTCACTATATTTTTGACTTTTGTGTTTCAGGGAGCAGTACCAATTAGCTGCATTGAATGGTTGTGCTAAAGATGAAAAGGTGCATGTAATAAAATAAAAACAATAATAAATTGTTGTTTGCTCTAGTGCTGTGTACTTTTAAGAACACAGTAAGGATAATGTTTCAGACCTCCCAACTCCAATCCACTTACCAGTCCCAGTTTTCAACAAGATCTTGTTGAAAACATTCCATCACATTTATACCATTTGCAGATATGCCACACATTGACATTGCAATCCTAGCAGTGTGCAGGATGTTTGTCCCATGAACCTACTTTAATGGCCTTAGCTCCCATGAGTCTCCTGTACCTCAGTTGTAGAGCATCCAAACTAGTAACCAGAAGGTCTTAGGCTCGAGTCCTGATAGAAGCACTCCAATTTCCTTTTTTTCCGACAATGCCTGTGTCATTCACTGAATCACACATCATTCTCAAGATCTTGTAATGTCTCCCATCAGTCAGGAAATTATCTTGTAAAAAGTGGGCGGGCCTTTCAAGTTTCCTGGGTTAATTGGATGACTACCACAGATCTTCTGGCAACAAATTGATGAGATCCAAATATGACAAGTTGAAATTTTGCTTTCTCATGTTTTTGAAGTGTTGTGTTCTCATCAGTTGAGTTCTCCACATTTCTTTCTGGTATTATTGTTCTTGTGATGTTCACCACATGCACATGTTTAACAATGTTTTGTATAGAAAGAATCCTGGTATCTTATTGATTAGAACTAATAGACCCTTCTCCAGAATGGCAGCTGAAAATTCAAACAAGTTAAAATTAAAAATGTATGCCAGCACTAGAAAGAGCACTTTTACTTTAGTAACCCTGCAAAGTGTCAGCATATCAGGTGTAATATCAGCTGAGAAAATGTAAGTTAAAAAATGAAAACTTTACAGACTGGGGGTGTGACATATACCCCCAGTCATACAAACATCAGTAAATTTGTCAAATTTCATCTTACATTTTCTTAAAGCTGATATAACACCTAATATGCTGAAACTTTGCAAGGTTACTAAAGTAAAGGTGCTCTTTCCAGTGTTGGTATCAGTTTTTCATTCAGTTCAATTTTTCTCATTCAAATCTGTTGCCACCATTTTGGAGAAGGGTTTATTAAAGGGTCTCATAGAGACAGGGCGCAACTAGTGATTTGGCCTCGGATTACTTGAGTCAGAGTACCGAATCAACTGGAGTGATGCCTGAAATGATTTATTTTCTTATCTGTCATAAGGCTAAACAAATGTTCTTATGTGGCAACTAAAGAAGAGCATTTTTGGAGCATGTTTGGAGAATTTGGGGCTCTACAGTAAAGGCCAAATAATCCCTTGCGTGTGCCTTAATGTCCACTGTGTCCTTCCATATTTTAATTGTTGAGTTAAGATAGCTGGGAAAGGCATTACTTATGTTCCAGATTTTACAAACATCATGTTCTTGTGTTGTACAGATACCAGAGCTAGATTCAAGCCCTTTAGAAGCATCTGATAAATTAGCCACTTAGAGTCAAATGTTGAACTAATTATTTATATTTTAATTTTAATTAATAATTTCAGCTGATATCATCATGCCGAGCAGCTTGGTGCAGAATTCAGTACTTAAAGAAACAACACAGGGTAGGATTTGATTATGCGCACTAGGAACACATTTTTTTTTTAACACATGTAATTATTGACAAAGTCCTTTACATCATGTCAATAGACCTCTTTCATTAATGGAGGGCTTAATTGTTATTCTTTTGTATGCATTTTAATTAGCCTTTCTGGCCTTGCTAGCATGTGTAAAAACAAAAGTATTTTCACTCAAAAGCGAGGTCAAGAAGGCTTATTTGCATGCACATAAAAGAATACTAATTATGCCCTCATTTATGAAAGAGGTCTATATCACTACTTGCTAAGTAACTACTTAGCAAGATATCAAAGTAATAACATTCGTAAGTGCTCTGCAATTTATTGACTATTTTATTTTCTTTTTATCATCAGGTGAACAAGCAAGTCCATGAACTGTCAAGCTGAGAGAGTCAAATGATAAAGAATTCAAAAGTTATTTATTTCAAATTTATGTCCAAAAGATCTTCAATCTTGGGTCATGTATGCATACATGTATGATCCCAGGGAAAGGGGCAAGCCTGCATTTATAATACCATTTGTGTACAAATTTTTGTAAATATTAATAATTAATGGTTTTCCTTTTAGAGCCAATTTTTGTGGTTCATCTTTGTCTCTAGAGCTCAGTTGACCTTTTTGCATTTCTGTTAACTGTATTTAGGGTAAGAATCAGGCCAAATAATAATTATTATGGTTAAAAGATCTTTATAGTTATGAAGTACCCTCAACATGACTTATCTTTTATTTTATATAACTACATGTAGTAATAATCAAAGATTGTGGAGTGCCTTCAATTACCTTGACTCCAGGCTCTCTCTCCTTTGCCAAGTTGTTAATGATGTCATCTGCCCCTGCAAAATCTGCAGGGGAAGCCAGATACACATCCTAAGATCCATTCATTCATCGTCCTATACAATCTTGACCCCAGTCTCTATTAAGAGTGCGTTATTTCTACGTTGAATAAGTACAGATTTAATGTAATGTAAATCGGGGGGGGGGGGGGGGGGAGGGGGGACTCAGGAGTGAAATTTGAAAAAATATTTCCCTCCAGGTCCCCATATTGTAAGATGTTTTGAATCTGCAATGCCAAGTCTTGTTATGGGTGTGCATGTGGCATGAATACAATGTTGCTCTTTCTGAAAATAAACTGTTTTTATTAACATGTTTGCCTTTTTCTTCAAAATGTACAGTAATATATATCTGACTGTTCCATAAATACTTCAACCTACACTCCAATAGAATAAACTATGTTGATAACAGTTTACTTCAATCAATACTTGTGTACCAAGTTTCTTTGTGGTGTTAAGGCTGTATCGGAAGTGGCAAATCACACTTCATAACGTCAAATGATCCATTTTGGTTTCTCTGTTTTTCATTTGAAAATGAAACAATATGAATACCTGTTTTTGCCTTTGTAATTGTGCAGTTCCAGAAAACATCCATACTCCCCCCCCCCTCCCCCCAGGAAATTTCAGTTACGCTGTATACTTTGCTTCAAAAATTTTGGATTTTAAGACCCCCCTCTCCCCCTCCCTAGGAATTTCTGATGACCTTCCATCGGGTGGGTATGGATTTTTCTGGAACTGTAGATTCCTTGAAGACTGTGCCCTATGTCACACCAGAAGATATTACAAAAAGTACATGTTGTGGTTCAATTTTTCTTCCTTTGGTTTGAAAATTTTCAAACCAGTTATTTTTTTTCCTTTGTCTCTGTCTCGTTACCATAATCTGATACAAAGGAAAAGAAAAATCAAACTGGTTTGACAATTTTTCAAACCAAGAAAAAATTGAACCACAACATGTACTTTCCAAAAGGTATGGTTTAGGCATTTAGGTCTGTAGTAGGGTACACAGATTTGCGTCATTGTAAGCTGAAATTGTCCTTGGCCGCAAGTTGGAAATCGGGTATCAATTTTTGTTACTTTGGCTTGTGTTGGAGTAAGTTCTGAAACTGGGTAGGGAGATGTATGCTTTCATGTTTTTGGTGCCCTCCTCAACCAACACCCCGCGGCCAGGAGCCATATTTTGGTGTCGGTCACCCCAGGTAATATCTTAAGCCACACCACCTGGCGGTCCTTTTGAAAACGCTCACTCCGGTTGTCGCCGATTAGCCGTTAAAAGAGAGCTAAAATATTGTTCAATAGGTAGCCACTCAAAAAAAAAAAAAAAAAGCTCAAAATGAGAAGAAATAATGAATTAATTAGTTCGCGAACACATTACTCTAAACAATGATTAACGTTACGTCACTAAGCGTAATTCACTTTGTAATTTGCTCAGATATCAGTCAGCCTGTGCGATGGTGACAAGTGAAATATAACTCGTCAGACTGTGACCTGTTACACGTTGGCATTGTTGGCATTATGACTTCAAAACAATTTTCAAGTAGCCATGTGATATAATTAACTTTGGATTGTGGCGGGAACGCAACGCTAAAATAAGACGAAGATCTTCGGCCTGTGGCATTCGGCATGTGGTCCGTGGTAACGAAGAATACTCAAAACTAGAGAACGTAAGTATGACAAAAAAAGTGGTGTCCAAAACAGCTAACCCAACCGTAAGGACCCCCATGTTGTAAGTGGAGATAAGTCACTCGGACATGCATAGAAATCCTTAGAGATGCCGGAATAAGCTTGCGTGTTTTAATGCGATTATGACCTGTTGCGCTTCCTTCGAGAATATAGCTGTGGTCACACTACGCACTTTTGCCCGAGGGAAAAGGGATTTACCTAGGGAAAATTAACCTGAGTTCACCCGAGATAAATTTATCTTGGGTTTCATTTTCCCCAGGTGAAAAGGTCACACTGAAGAAAACACATCCAGGTATTTACGAGGGATTGACAGGATTAAATTTCATGCCGCGTAAACATATTTTTGGCGCGCAAATCGAAAACAACATGTTAGAAAATCACGCAGATCAAAGAGAAATAGTTCTCCTCTTTCCATTACTTTTTTTTACGTTGTTGCAACGAGCAAGACGATCGCGAGTGGTTTTTCTTCAACTTACACTTTGAAAACAGCAACAGCAGAGAAAAAGTGGGTTCAAAAACACGCGCCGTTTTTCTTTTTTTAATGGTGAAAATTGAACTCGTGGCTGCAGCTTTGCATAGCGTTTAAAGCCATTTGTTCGTGTAGACCTAAGGGTTTGCAAACTCGCGCAGTGACGGCAAAAGGAAAACAAAACAACTTTGTCCTTTTAAATAAAGTTTGAGAAGAGTACTAGAGTCAGTGAATGTCCCTAAAAGAGATACATGTAATTATCTCGACCACTCTGTAGTTCTCATTATCATCAGTTGCGTAATTAAATTGTTCTTAATTACGAGGACCATACGCCGTAGAGGGAAAGTTACTCGCTAGTTTGCTCGAAGCAGAAACTCGCAGGAAAAAGAATTAGTAAAAGTATAAAGAGGAGATATTTAAGAAAAACAGCAACAGAAACAAGATGCCATGAAGGGAAAATTCAAGTAAGCGAACATTACTTTTTTAACGTGACGCAAAGTCAAGGAAAGTTTTTTTTTTCGAAACTTTTTTCGGTCAAAACTTGCGCTAAAAGAAGACAAGAAATGTCGACAAATCGACGAAAAAAAAAAACGGAAAAATGAGGAAACGTTTAGAAGAACAATCTCAAATCTGATCTTGATTACACCGAGCATAGCAAGAAAACTCTTTTTGTTTATTCATAAAGTAAAAATTCGGGGACAAGCGACAACAAAGAAATTGTTTTATGGCCCTGAGACGAACTCCAAGCCATGGCAACGTGAGATAACACTCTATAGCAACACTTATACGTCACATTTTTTTTTTTTGCGTCACAATTAGAACAGATATAGCTTGCAGTTTCCTCAGATGTTCTTAAAACTAAACTCCAGACGCATCCGGCATTTGCAACGCGACCAATTTTGATTTTCTTTTTTCACAGAACATGCTTTCTCACGCGTAAACTTAGCTACACTTGAATAGACGTTTAACACTTCTATGGCATCGTTAGTGCTTGAAACGAATATGGAAGCACTTCTCTTCCACGCGCACGTGACAATTATAATTATATTCAGTTCTTTTTCAAACCGCCATGTAACTTTTTATTATTATTTGTTTGTTTTGTTTTGTATATACACTCCTAACAGAGATGCTATGATATGAGGAAAGCTCTTGTTATCCGCAGGATATATTTTTCTCAGTATGGCCTGAAATACCATTTTTCTTTACACGAACGAGATTTGTCTGAAAACAGAAAACTTAAGATAAAAAGCCAAGCAGTCTCTTGAAAATGGGGAAATTAGCACTTACAACACCCACGGCATTTGCTCGAGTGATTTTGTTTCAGGGAAAGCCTTTTGTTCGTCTAGATCCAAAGGTTTGAGTGATTGTCACGGACGTGCATGTGAACCCTAAATGGCAATCTATCACGTGCGCGCCTTATCGTGTGTTCATTTTCGCGTGTACATAAAATTATTTTGGAAGACAAATCTTCAGTTTACAAGTCGTTTGTAAAGTTTCCTTTGGAGAAAAATTAGCCAAAGGAGTTCAGGAGGAGAGAATTTATAACGCAAGTTCTGATTACACCATTATTTTACATCATCATCATCCGTTTGTATTTCGTTTTCTGGTTAGTTTTTTACTTACAAGTTTGTTTTGGTCGGCGGTGCTGTCGTACTTTGGCTCTTTTCAGTACTTTTTGGTCAGGAAAAAAGTTTACTTGTAATTATTAGGTTTTCCGTTTTCCTTGATAGAAATATCTTTTCTCCTTTTCTCATGCATTGCTTCAGTTCATTTTTTTTTACACCGGAGCGAGGCTGTGTTTCAAACAGGTCATGAAAAATTATAACGTTAGAAAAAGAACTACGAACAAAGGCACGCACAAATGCGGACTCGTACACTTCTTTTTGGCGGCCAAAGGAGAACAATTGGCTACCACAAAGCTTTACAAAGCTACCATAAATCGTTGATGGAATTTTTTAAGCCAAAAATTGTAAGGAGGGAATGTGCTTTTTTTCGAGCAAGCATAATTACGGTTCTCCTCTTTTTCAAGTTTTTGGAACGAAGATTACCCTGGTAAAAAGATAATTTAGAGATCTTCTATGAATACTGCGACTAAACGTTTGTAAAGGCAAAATTAATCACAGTGGATGAAATATCGTCTCCGCGCTGCGCTGTAACTCACTTGCTCGTGTTTAGTCTAGTGCGCGCGACAAATTGATCAAAGTTACGTTGTATGACGTCATAAAGGTAGGGTTATCCGACAGTTTGCTCGATAAAGATTGCAACAGTTGAAATTTGTGAAAGTGAAATTGGAGATATTTTCTTGTAAATGCAGAAAAAAGATGGCTTCAGGGCGTAATCCAAGTAAGTTGGCGTTATTTCCTGACACAACGCAAAAACAAGTGATTTGTTTTTCAAATTTTTAACGATAAATTTACGTTGTGAGAATTTGCGACAAGATGAGCCTCGTGCAGATGAGAATTCCTCATTCCTCTTACCGGGGAAAATGAAAAAGAGTTAGAAGTGTATAAGTTTAATCTGTTTTTGACTACACTGAACATAGAAAAACCACCTTGTCTCTGAATGTATATTTTTAAAAAAGCAAAAATGCAGAGGAAAAACAACAACAAACAAATTGTTTGGCCTGAGCACGAGAGCAAAACCTTGGCAACGAGAGGTGACACACGCAGTGTGTGGCAACACTGAAATTCCAAGTCATTAAATACAACTGTTAACCAATTATTTTCTTGAAATTAAAAAAGAGATTTATTGTAATATAACTTACTTTGATTTCCTTTATAAGAAACGCACGTTCTCGCGCCAAAAATACGGTCGAAATTCCGGTGACTTTTTTTGTGTTTCAGCAACGTTTGGAAAAAAAAGTTTGGAATGTCTCTGGAATGTACGGATAAAACGGAAACCGTTATCGTTTACCGAAACAAACGGACGAGCTTCGGAAATACTCTACTTGTCCGTTCCAACCGGACGTAATGCAAATAGCCTTTGCATTCGCGCAAAATTTCCATAAATCCATTTTGTTGACTTTTTGAGTCACAACGTACGTTTTTGATCCACCAATGAGATTGCAAATTCGAAGCTGAAAACAAGGTTTTTCGCCAGGATCGAAAAAAGCCTTCGAAAAACCTTTATGATAAGTGAAGTTTTCGGAATTTCCTACATAGAACGTTGGTAAAATGGAAAGCGCTTTATGTCTTTTCTGATTTATAAAAATAATTTTTAATACGTTTATGAATTGATCAGCCAATTTCTCCAATATAGACTGTCACAGTTGCAGGAAATAAATATAATATGTTTGACAATGTACACTTGATGGCAGAAGGATTACTCAACATGTATTTTTTTCCTTTAGAAAAAGGAATGACCCGGAGGCATGCCCTTCTGATACAAATAAATGAGGCCGAACAGGAAAACAAGGCAAGGTTTATAGCTACAAAATAATCCTACAACATCTCTAGTATTATGCATTTTGTTAAGTTTGTTGCATTTATGACAAACCGGCAACTCTTCTCCCATCCGTGTTACTCGAATTTTGCTTGATAACGATGTGACCAGGGACGAGTTGCATAAAACTTAACGGCGGGTGTAAATGCTATCGTCAGACGTTAAAATACTGAATGTGGCTGGGCTGAAGGTCTGGCGTTAGGGGTTACGCCCGACATTAAATTTTATTCAACTCACCCCAGGACTGTCATTCTGTCGCTGTTTTTCCTCAGATGCAAGGATTGTTTGATGCTCCAGAGAGAAATCATTAAACGGTTTTCGGGGTTTCAATTCGAATTTTATTCATGTGCTACGTGAGAGCGCTATGTACGAGTCGTTCCAAAGGGAACCGCCATTTTGGCTTTAGAGTGCGTCAAATTTACAAACCGATGCATTTTGACCAACTAATCGGGCTGACAAACCGGTGGGCGTGCCTTACTGCGGAATCACCCCCCGAAAATAAAAATGGCCTTAAACCTCGGTCTGTGCAAATGCTAAGTCGTTTTGTTATGGTAAATATTCGGTGATTAACTTGTTTCAAGGTTTTCCGTTTGTATGTAGAGAGGATCTTGAGATTTTACTAAAAGGTAATTCAAAATTAAACAAAGGTGCCTTCTTATACAGAAATAGTTTTGCACAGTTTGGCTATGTGGAAAAAGCACATTTAGTATGGGCCACCGGAAACCAGAAAGAAAATTGGGGGTAGCGGGGCATTTTTTTTTAGAGATAATTAAGCATCAAGTAAGGCTATTTCAACAAACGCTTTCGGTGAATGCCCACGCGACAAGACCGCAAGTTCATATGGGTAATTTATTTATAAATTTACCAAACTCGGTTACGTTCACCCCAATAAAAAGTAAATCACAGGGCCAAATGTTTATTGTACTTTCTCCACCTGTGGTAATGTCAATTGCACCAATTTACAAGATTTGCATGGCTACCCATACTACCTTTCAGTCATGTCACGTAAGCTTGAGGTTTTAAAATCCGACAACGTTAATTGAAATAGCTGTATTCTACAAGCAGTAAAATGCAAAGCAAAGTATAGCATTTTTTCCAAATTGAAGCTCTATTATCTCTGAAAAATGCATGGTTACCCCCAACTTTTCTTTGTGGATAGTAAGAGCACAAAAGATGCCTAGCAACAAACAACGCGTAGTACATGGCTTGTAACTGTACATATTATAATTCCATTAGATACTTATATTTTCTATCATGTACATATGATTGTAATTACTTTTAACATTTACCCATTTATATATTTCTCTGTAAAATATGCAATTCAGTCTGATGACTGCGATGTATTGTGAATAAACAATCTATTCCATTCCATTCCATTCCACTTGCTAAGTTCTGCTTTCTCCGCATAGTTGTAAGCCGCGCTAATATATCCCTGTATTAGTAGGCACCGCCCATAGGAAACCCGAGCTTCTCGAGGTGCACAGATCGTATGCGCAATATAACAAAAGTAGGCACTGTCCTTAAATGTTCCCTTTTGTTTTCATTTAGCGACTCGCAGAGAAAATTCAAGTCTATGAAAACAGCATTAAGGAAGGGACAGAGGATATCAGGTAAGTCTTTTGTTTACCTTGACTTAGACTGTTGAGAAAAATAGTAACCTGGAAGGGCTATTCACAGGCCGGAGAAGCCCTCGTCCTCCCCCACCCCTCCCCTCTCCTTCCATTTCCTTCCACATGACGGACTTAATACCACTCCGTTTTCGTTACGCAAACAAAACCTGGTTGATGCGACCAACGCCAGCCTCTTGTTGTCCCAAACTGTCACGTTCTTTACAATTTCATCCACCAATGCCCCCATTCAAAATACAAAATCAAAACCAAACTTATTATTCTGGCCAATCATAACAGACGCAAACGGATCAATTGGCCAATCAGAACTCGAAACAAATACATGCAACTGGCGTCAACCGCGGGAAAACGCCTATGTCTAAGTCACAGCTGGTTTTAGTTTCGCTCCACTAACTAATCACAGAGCCTAGTAATGCAAAGCAGAAACAAACACGTGATTGCTTTTGACAGTCAGTTGAAAACTGCTCTATTATAGCTCCAGGATTGTTCTGTAATCATGTGTTCTTATTTTAGGGTGTGTAGCCTTGGGATCGTACAGGCCTCCTGGAAGACCACCTTTAAGCAGGAAATTCCGGCGGTATGAAAACATCATGAGTGGTAGAAATTAAGAAACGTTCTCCTTAAAATTATAGGTTCAAAACGCCGTCGCTTAATCCAGGCAAATACGGGAAAAAAGCAAATAACAGAGTGGAAACGAAACTACAAAACTCTTGCCAAGAAATAAAGCGTAGGCCCATAACAAATTACAAATATCGTGCGCGTGTCACGTGACCACGCGCGCGCAAAGTTTTCCGCTGAGGGAAGAAAGCTCAAAGAATTAATACGGTAGATAATCAAGGGTGCTTACCATTTACGCAAACCACCCGGATGCGAATTTTCGGCATCAATACGAAATGATTTAGCATGCAAAATGTATGTGTGTGAACATCAGCTGTAAATCCCAGAAGGAGTAATAAAAAATGCATCACCTTGACCAGAAGCCCATATTTCAGAAGTACTCTAAATGGAATGATGCGTACCATTTGATTTTCCAACTGGAATTTTCGGGTTTTCCATGTTAATGGTAAGCACCTCAAGTTACCTTTTAACTTCCTGCAAAGGGGAAAATATTGCGCTAAATTGGTGTTGACATCAACCTCAGTCCAAGGTTTTCTTGCTTAATTCGTTGAAATCCAAGATAAGGGAGATGGGAGGCAAGGCCATGGTTGATGCTGATGTATCATAATCTCTGATTGGTCGGTGATTTGATGGTCATGTTACATTAGCTGTGTTGGTAATACGCCATCTTTGATTTCAACGCCCGAAAGAGCCTGCGGACGGGATTGTGCTGAGAAATATTTGCGAGAAAGTAAAATGTTTGAAGAATATATTGTCTCCTCGGTAGTAGATATTGCTGTTGCACGATGATTGTGCAAGCCTAATTTAATGAGAAAACAGATTTCAAATAAGTTTGAAAGTCAGGAAGTTCTTAGCAAAAGTGGTTTCTCATTTTGCAATTGCAGCGCCCTTGAGTAAGTGCGCACTCTAGCTTTGTCTTTTGACAAATGATCAAGGTTTTGTCAGAGCTCAGATTACCGGTGGAACACCAAGAAACACAGGTTTTCAAGACTTCTGATACGTTTTACTGGGATTTTGGGGCAACGGCTTTATAAGAAGCTGTAAAAACTTCATCAGCTCTTTTAAAAGCAGTTTAAAGTGTAATATTGCATTCTTAAATACATTTGTGCATTTATCTTTCTATACAGGCCAAACCCAAAAGGCAATCGAGTCAATGCGATGAGCTTCGCCAGTAAGTTTAGCGATACTTTCAATGTGTTTGGCATGTTCAATGTCATATTATGTGCACGTGTTAAGTGTCAATGGAGAATTAACAAATAGATTACCTAGAAAACACCAAAACATTCAGGCTGGGTTAAATGTGAATGCTAAGCTATCACTATTTGCGTTCTTTCTTTCAATTGCAATTAGAGGGTGATGATTTTCACTGGTGTTTTTCTCAGTTCCTTTTTAATAGCCACGTTAGCTACCGGATCTGATTTTATATTTTACTAAAATCGTTCGATGAAAAGGAATCCTAGCCTCTCCCGCTCAAAGTGGGGTGACCATATTCCATAAAAATCGTCTGTTGTAGTTGGTTGCTCTGTTTTATATGTGATCTGTTATAATTAAATTTCATTTTTTTAGAAAACTTCAGGACGTACCTGACGAAGTTGAACAAGCAGTAAGTGAAAGGAAAAAACAAAATATTTTCACGTTTTCTATACAATGATGCTTTCTGATGGTCAATTTATAGTTTCAAATTTTTATGTCTTGTTTTCTTTATTTCAGAGATTGTATGATGAAAATACCAAGTAAGTGCCCATTTTATAAGCTAAGACCATAGTGACTTAAGCCCGCCTCCCAGATGGCGGCTGATGTACGTCTTTCAAAGAAAATGACAACACCCGTTAATAATAACTCTATGGATTCAAGCCTTTTTCTATGCTCGCTGATTTCCTAAGTTGTTAGCTTGAGGAACCGACCATTTTTAGCTTCCATGACGTCTTAGAAAGCCTCTGTTTTCGCTTTTATTTCTACACTATTACGAAAGCGCTCCGCTTTAAAAGGTCGATAGGGAAAGGTTCGAGAGGTCGAGAGAGAGCATTTTAGCATGTATTCGTTTTCCAAGGAAACGATTAGTGTTTTGAGATTGTTTTAGAGTGAACGCAAGACCAAAAGGAATCGAAATAGGCGCTACTTCAAACGAAAACGCGTTAACGTGAATGTCAATGTTCGAACAAGTCTATTGTTTGCTTTCTGCAGGATTCAAGAGGAGATGGAAGTTGCGCTTCAAAACATGAAAGATCAGGTATAAGTTAGTTACTAAAATGCACTCTTAAACCATAATCTTAAATTTTACTTTTGCCAATGTATGTCCCTCCTTTGAAATCTTAAATCAAGAAAGAGCTATTTTTAACCAAAAAAATTTAGCTTTCTTAAAGTAACTTTATGGTTTTAGTTCATTTTAGTGTTGTTATGTTAGTTTTGATTACTTTTCGGTCAATTTTGATGGTTTTCTGAAGTTTGGAGAAAATCCGGAAATCCAAGATGGCGGATCAAAAATGGCCGCCATTTAAGAATCGTGACGTAATGCCTATGTCATATCACGCCTTATTTCCCGTTTGGATCTCGAAGGAACCATCTTTGAACATAGTATTTATCCTCCAAGTGTCGTCATTATAGCTTTGATATTCGTGATAGCGTAGTTGAGGCTTTTCTTTGTCTTCTTTTCCTGGGGGACCACAGAAGACAAAGCAGAGCTCAAAGGCCTGCCATCGATCAGCACGAGGCAGACACAATTCAAAGTTTAAATACTGTAGCGCTTCGATTTAGACTTAATAGATAAATACGATCCAAATCCCAATTCAAGATTCAGGCTTAGTTTAGTTGGACATTATCATTTTGTTTATACTAGGTATTGCCATATATGTGACATACGTATTCACAGCTATTTGTCTTTCAAAAACAGAACAAAGTGCTGAATGGATCCATCAAGGGAGATGCAATCCAGTTGAAGGTTTGTCTCTAATTGCCATAATGGACTTTTTATACTGCCTTGTACTCGGGTACTGGCGGGGTTTTCCACAGGAGAGAGGAGGGCCGGGGGAAGGCTTTGCAGACAGTACAGGACACCAAAGGGAGGCTTGCCCTTACTATGAAACCTTAGTATATCCGAATCTCGGGTAGTAAATCTCCCGCGAAAATCTTAATGAACAACTAATGAATTAATGACAACAAAAATAAGAAATAAACAAAAATCAACAATAACAATACTTAAGAAAGAAATTTTTGCCCTTAACCCTGCCGCGCACTCGAGGAAAGAGCTGAACAAACTGCCTTACGAGGCAATCAGCTCAGCTGTTTCCTCAAGAGTGCGGTTGAGATTTCGTGAGAATTTCGCCTCGCGAGGCAAAATCTCAAATATCAAACACGACAGATATTTTCTTGCAAGCTAGGAGAAGAACTCACGAAAACTCAACCGCATACGTGGGGAAACAGCTGAGCTAATCGCCTCGCGAGGAGGTTTGCTCAGCTCTTTCCTCGAGTGTGCGGCAGGCTTTATCCCACCCTAGAAACCGCGTGTTTTATACTTTGTCTTTTTCTCTCTTTTTTTCCTTCTAAAGGAGCTATGGTTAAATTTCAGGACACAATTTGACAGGTGAGG
Organism: Pavona decussata; assembly: GCF_977016875.1. Lineage (NCBI taxonomy): Eukaryota > Metazoa > Cnidaria > Anthozoa > Scleractinia > Agariciidae > Pavona > Pavona decussata. The sequence goes on from NW_028145449.1 coordinate 666,414, forward strand.
CAAACATTTCGCCACATAATTTCCCAAAAAATGAATAAAATTTAACTGAATAAAATTTAAACAAACATAGAGGCTGATTTTAATCAATAGCTTGTTTAGGGATAAAATATATTGAGTGAAGCAGTGAAGTGAAAGGTGTTTTCAGGCATATTTTTATGTATTATTGATTGATTGATTTGATTTGTTTGATTGATTGATTGATTGATTGATTGATTGATTTGATTTGATTGATTGATTGATTGATTGATTGATTTTCAAACACTAATTAATAACTCATAACCCTATTACCCTGTCAGATAACAAGAATCAGTCGCGAGCATGCATCTTTAAAGCCGGTATAGAATGATCATCCTGAAAAGCCCGGACAGGGTTTTGATTTCGGTCTCGGGGGAAATCGGGCGTTGAATACAGAAACAATAAAAATATCACTGAATTATTAATAAAAATATGATTACCGTGATCTTTATATAAAGGTCGCTAGTGATCTTTATACAGCTGTTTCGAATACCCATTAAATTTCAATAAAAGGTCAGAATCCATATTGCCCGTGTCCTCGCTGTACGGTCGAGGCATTATGGATTCTGAGCTTTTATTGAAATTTATTGGGTATTTCCATTTGTCGAAACAGCTCTACAAAGATCACGGTAATTATATTATAAAATACCCTCGTCCCCCCCCCCCCCCCCCAAAAAAAAAAGCCAGTATATAAATAACATTAGCTAGCTAGGGTAAACAATGAAGATAATATTTCCTGTTAGACCAAAAATTCGTCGTCTTACAATTTCTTACGCATTGCTTACAAAATTAATAGGGCAGTTAATAAGTTCCCTACACCATATTAATTCCAAAGTTGTTTCGCCTTACCTTGGCTAATCCTTGCTCAAAAATTTAATGGCGTCGCTTCCATTGCTGTTTTCCAAATGACGCTGCAATCTACAGCAGATACTGTACAACCTTTTTAGGGGATAGCGCTTTCCGTTCTCTTTACGCAACTCCGCGACAATCTTTGTCAGCCAAAAATTCAAGGATTCAGTGCTCATGTCTACAATATTCGTTTCTAAACTTTGATTACTGTGCACTTTGACTTCGAATCCTCTTTCCTCAAGGTTGGTGTTTTTATTTCTTTTTGAACTTTGCCACTCGCCAAATATTTTGTAAGCCCACTTTGTGACATACCGCGTAGCTTTTGGAATACGACTATCCAAGTGATCTTTCTCTTCCTTAGCATTTTTTGGTTCTCGAAACACGCATTTGGGCGGCATTTCAAGTGAAAGCTGTGTGAACCTTTGACAACAACTGAATAAAGAGTACTTTTCGATCTGAATATAATTAACCTTTAATGCATTCATATCACTTTTATCTAAATTCCTCGAGATGCATGGGTTTTTGAAGTTGTTCAAAAAATCTCGCAGCACGTGTTTTATCGGGTCCAAAAACACTTCGCCTCGTGTTTTTAAGCCCGATCTAACGCGGTGGCTCGTTTTTTAAACATTACTTAATGATACCGCAAAATCGGGATATATAACCCGATATAAACTAATATTAGTAACCGGAGGTAACTGCTGGCTACGATTTTAAAGGACTTAATTTAGTAGTTGCTGAATTTGCTGAATAATCATTCTTGAAAAGACATTGGTAGCCTCCAATTAACAATTATTCCACGAGCATGCGTTGGATATGAGATGATAGGAGTTGGCTTTAATCATCTTATATCCAACAAGCGAAAGTGGAATAATTGTCTTATTAAAAACAATCAAGAAATATCTTACTAACTTTGCTGTGCAAGAACAACCAGCAGAAAATGTAATGGTCGCCATTTCTCGGACGTGGTATAATGGCTCATATACCATGGTCGCTAAGCCAATCAAATCCCTCGAATTTCATTACACAATGATTCAGTTTTTAATAATTCGACCATTACATTTTCTGCTGGTTATTCTCGCACAGCGAAATTAGTAACTGATCTAGCAATATTTCTTGATTGTTTTTAATAAAACAATTATTCCACTTGCGCTTGTTGGATATGAGATGATTATAGCCAACTCGGCGCTACGCGCCTTGTTGACTATCTATCATCTCATATCCAACGCGCGCTTGTGGAATAATTGTTAAATATTCCTGTGTGGGTTTTGTGACCCTTTACAACGAACAAAATTATACGTGGCAGTTGTAGTCGCGCCATATGCAATTCAGTTGTTAGATTATGAGACCTGTACACCGTTTTTTCAGTATCTACTCTTTGCAGCATGAAAATGTACTGCGCGTGGAGATGGTAATAAGGGCAAAAAGCAATCGCAACTTGCAATGCAACATTTGTATTACTTGGCCTTTAAGGAATATTCAGTTCACACTTGTTTGTGTAGGATATACTTATTACAATTACGTCAATTGATAATGTGAAAATATCTCCCTAATGATTCTGATAATTCTTTTCCTTTACCACAGTGACCTGGTCAGCTTTAGACAAGAGGTAACGAATGTTTTTCATTACGAAGTTATTATTTTTGTAGCTATTATAATGATTGGAATCTCGACTTGCAAAAAGTACTAGTTATGTAAAGAATAAAATTTCAATATTTTACACAACATTGCCATTCAAATCCTTTCAGTGGACAGGATGTTTGTCCCATGAACGTAGTTTAATGGCCCCAACTCAGACGAGTCTCATCCTTAACTGGTTACCTTAATGTCATGAATCAGCTTTTAACGTTTCCACGTATAGTGATAGGGAAACAATCTAAGTGATAAAGCCAGGTTTTTCCGCCAGTGGTATACATCGGGAAAGAAGTAAAGGGCATCTTATGAACTTCCCAAACATAGTTTGACTTACTTAGTGAGCATGAACAACGAAATCTAGGCCAAGTATTTTTCCTTCTCTAAACTACTGTGTTAGAAAGGAACATATCACATAATGCTTCTAACTTCGATTTTAAATGTTTCAATTTAGATTGCCGAGTCAGGAAGAGCTAAAGAAGAGGTGGAGAGGTCAGTTATGTCAAAGAAATATTTTTTAAAAATATTTGGTTTTATCGACTGAGTTTATAAGGTAATGTGGCCACAGGAAAGAGCCTCTTTCCTGAATTTCGAATCGGATTCGAGAGCTGATATTTCGAGCGTTAGCCCAAATTACACTTATCACCTCACTTGATAAAACAAAATCTTCGTTTTTACTCTCCCACTGACACAGCGTCACAATTTCTATAGAAACAGACTCCCTTATCATCAGTTATCTCGTTAAACAATTTTGGCATCTCGCTTCTCAAACTCAAAAGCCAAAGACAAAGGAAAACGTGTTTGGGTATCTGATGAAAAACTCCTCGTTTTTGCATCCTTAATTTCCCCTACAAATCAGTTTGTTTGAGAAGTTATATCAAACACTTATCACAGTGTTTCATCACAATATCAAAAATCTTGAAGTTCGTCAAAAATACTCCGCTACGCGTCGTATTTTCAACTCTCTTCCCGGTGTTTGATATGTGATAAAACATTGTGTCAGTGTGTCTCGTGTTTGATATATTACATCATAAATAGCGTTTGCATAATTTTCCCGGGTTTATTAATAATTGAAATTGAAATATCTCTTGGTATTTTTTACAGGACACTGGCAAGTTTAGTCATGAAGGTAAATAACTCCTTTGCTTATTTCTACTATCTACCTGACATTCTCTATCTGCACTTTGAATTTGGACCAATGTAGATCAAAACTCACCATAGCTGTTTTTTTCTTAGAGACATTAAACTATTAGCTATCTAATGACTTTTAATTGTCAGAAATGAGAATAGATGGCCTTGTTTTTCTTATAAAGCAAAACAATTTTAAGAAGTAACATTGAGTAAGTCAGCCATTTCTAGTCTTGGTCAAGCCACAAGAAAAACAACAGCAAACTATTAGAAAAAAAAAAAAAAAAACGAAGAGTAGCAACCGAAATAAAATATATTTTTCAGACTTGTTTTTTGCAGGTGAAGCCATCAAATGTGACCATTCATTACGCTGGTCGGCTTAACGGGGTTTTCAGATATAACAAAATTGCTGAATTTTTGTTTGCGCCACGAAAAACTGTCGTATAGGAACGTTCAGTCAACACTAACTAAAAATGCTTGAATTTAGGTCTCAGAAGATATAACTTCGAATTCCACTGATGAGCTGGTAACTATTATATTTTCTTTGTTTATTACAATTGTTAATATTATTTTCTTACTGACTGTCAAACACAGCAAATTTTGATATCCGAAGTTCCCTGCCATAATCAGCCATCCCGGCAAACAAAACCTCCCCGAAAAAAAAAGCTCCCAAAACGTCTTTGAACGAGTCTTAGCCCATCCATGCTATACAGGGCTTATACTCAGAATGTTACAGCCTCATGTTTAATTTATATAATTCGGCTGTCATTTCCTGTATTAAAAAGAATTCAGTTTTTTTAAGCATAAAATTTCCTGTATAATTGATATTACACAGTTTATTTGAGGTGGCTTTCGAGTTCTGTACATCTCATTGATATTTTTATATAAAAAAATATTTCAGATAGTCTCAACTTACTATAAAATGGATAAAAAAAACTATTTCTAAATACTTTTACCTTGGAACACACAGAAACAGACACAAAACAATCTAGTCTGATTTGAAACAAGACTCCTTCCACACCCTCAGTCCACAAGCTCTGCAGCACCTGTCACGCAAGCTATCACACCCTTATCTAATTTTATATCAACCCTTAAATTTAGATTGTACAAGCTGAGAGCACGAGACAGATAGTTGAAAAGTAAGTCATAAAGTTATCTAAACCATTTATTTAATTTTTGCTTCAGAGCTCAAACGGACAAAAATATTCCCTTTTCCTTAATTATAAAAAATGGTTTGAACCTGTGTTTAAGTAGTTTGTCTGGGCTATCGTTTAGTAAAATGGTTTTGAAGAGTTAAGGCCCGGTTCATACGTCGAACTTTACATGAGCCGAACCTAATCATTTGGTTCGGCGCATGTAAAGATCGACGTATGAATCAGTTAGGATCGACAGATTTGTATTTGGGTCGACCCGCCGTTCTATTCGACTGCGCCAGTCGAATAGAACGGCAAAAGTTCGACTTCGATTCAGACGTCAAACTTTTCATGTGCCGAACCAAATGCATACGTTACGTATAAATTATATAAATTATATCTATCCCAGAGGTCTGTGCATTTCATCGACTTGGCATGCGCAAAGGAATTCATTCTGAACAAGATGGCGGGAAAAGAGGAATGTGCTTGTTCTTCTTGTTTCGAAACAACTGAATATACTTGTCTGAGATGCGAAAGATTAAAAAAAAAAAGAATCTATTCTTGATGTGCACATGCACTTCAAACCGACAGAAACTTTCAATACAGGCTATATCAAAGGCGAAGCCTCAAGACTTCTCAGAACAAAATCTTCAAAAACAACATTTGAAGAAAACATCACTCTATTCAAACAGAGATTACCTATCAGAGATTACCTCGATAACCTTATAGATAAAACTCTTTCAGAAGTCAACCTCCGCGAAAGAATGTCGGCACTACAAAACAAACTAAAAACCCGCAAAAACATTTTGAGGTTTGTTATGGAATATCGCCCTTCTGTGTCTAACCTAAAACAAGTCAGATGAGTAAATACAGGAGCCATAATCAGGGATGGAGACCGTCAGCGTGGGGTCTACGCGTCCCCTTGTGTTGTACCAAAAAAATCTAGCTTTAGAAAAAATTGCTCCCCCCCCTCCCCCTTCACGTCATAAACCCGCGTGAATACACGCAAATATGCATGGGGCTACTACCTTATATGTGACACGGATAGCAGCTGAGAAAAAATTCACTAAAGATAAAAAAGTCCTTACGTGTCTGAGTACATGTCCGTAGAGTGTAAGCTTTTTTCATTCATTCAACAGTAGCAACGCACGCAGCGCCACCGTCTTGGCGCTTTTTTGACTTTACTGTGAGAGTCATGTGATCAATAGGCCGCTTATTCCAACTTTTCCCGTCTTCTTTCAATTGCTACCTTTTCTTTGTGAGGGTCTAATTTCTTAAATGTGAGTACTGAGGAGATATTCCCTGGCAGAATTTTAAAATTTGGACGCTATTTTGAACGGGTAGAAAAAAAATTTCCATTTCTTCGCGCGCGATCCTGGCTGTTTACACGCGTGCGCGCACGTGCGTATGGCGCAATTTTTTTCTAAAAATAGATTTTTTGATACAACACATGGGGACAAGCCCACAAGTCAATTAAAATAGCATCTCGTTACGGTCTCCATCCCTGATTATGGCTCCTGGTTAATGACACTTGATAGAAAATCAGCCTCTGCTAGGGGAGATCTACAACGACCCTTCCTTACTTTCGTACAGAAAAGAGAGATCTTTGAAAGACGTACTCGTAAGAGCAAATTAGCTTTGAAGGTCATATTCTTCCTATCTCGACTTGTAGGAGCCGTGTTTGGCCTGTCTTTATTATTTTATCAAGCAAGCTCTTCCATGTCAGAATTTATCTTTCCCGCCATTTTAAATCTTGTTGAGTACAAACAACAGCCGCTGACCACGAAAATCTACTTTCTCACCTTAGCTTTAATTAAGTTCGACTTCAGTTAGGTTCGACGTCTGAATCAACTGCCGAACTTAATTATTTGGGTCGACCTTAATAGGTATTAGGTTCGGCTCATGTAAAGTTCGACGTGTGAACCGGGCCTAAGAGTCTTGTGGCGCTTTCCATTTAAGCAAAATGTGGTCAGAAACCGCGCAAAAATACCTTTGTATTACTAGGCGCTGTCCTTCTCAAACTTAAAACAATTCATCAAGAGAAAACAAGGAAAATTACTACTGTGACCGCGGTTTGGATATGTGTTCCTAATTACCATGAAATTTTGCTAACTTTAGCCTTGAATTTCTCCAAGAATTATTGATCATGTGAGAAGCCATATCAAACACTCGAGGGTGTGTTTCATCAGATATCCAAACACCTCGAGGTCATTTAAAAAAACTCGGCTGCGCCTCGTTTTTTCAACCTACTTCTCAGTGTTTAGATATCTGACGAAACACACCTTCTCGTGTTTGATATATTACTTAATTAAGAGACTCGAATCTCCCGAACGATCCCGAGATGCGCAGAACGTATGCGCAGAAGTAAAAAGAGACAGCGTGCTTAAGAGACATGCCTACGACACTACAGTATGTCCACCACCTCAACTTATTGAATGATACATATTTCCCTTTATTTTAAGGAAACTTAGTGCTCTTGAGATTCAGCTGGCTAAGATGCAAGTCGAAGTAAGCGAATATCCTCAATTTGAATTTAATGATAATTTTGTCCTTCAAATGGTTTGATTTTTTTGTATAATCATAAATGAAAAAGAGACATGCATGTTAATTCTAAAATACCACAATGAACGAGTTCTGTACGATGTCGGTGACCTCTGACAAGTGTAGAGAGAACAATGTATTATTCCTGTATCATTAAGAAGATGCTATCAAATAACTGCCTGAAAGAACCGTGAATAAAAAAAGGAGATTTTTTGAATCTATTCTTGTGACATCTCGCACCTCTTTTTGTATCTATTCTAAGCATTGCCAACCTCACCACTCTCAGGCTATTTAGTAAACAGGCTCCTTCAAGTGGCTGATATATCGGATGATAATGCCTGAGGCTGAATGCTTGTCCGAGAATTGAAAAGATGTCCGCAAAGCGAAGCATTGAGGAGAGCAACTATGAAATTTTCAGGATAATCTTTCATCCAAGGACATAATCACCCGATATACCAGCACAGAAACCGGAGAGAGGTTTGCTTATTTTATAATTATAACCCTCCGATTAATTTCTAAAACGCACACGCTTTACTGTTGAAAAACACAAAACAGCCAGTGGTGTTCAAAGCATGGTTGCCGACAAACAAATCCAAGCTGACTAGATAACTCGATGTTATTATACTGTGATTAGCTCAGAACAGCCAAGACCTAAGAATTTGAAGTTCTTTATTTATTTTTTCTTGTCGAAGAAGTCGGGTGACAGATATCAAATCGGACGACTGTTATGGTCTGGTAACTGCCTTCCGATTTGTACCACGTGACGGGATTCGTCCAATTAGAACGCGGGCAAATTAATCAGTGGGCCATAAAAGGAGATAACTTATTACAGGGTTAAAGCCTTTTAAACCCCGGTATCAACCAGTATTCTGCAAACGTTTCTCCATGTATTTGTTATGGTACTATTTTCTTTTTTTCTGCTCAGGTAAGGCAGATCAAAGAGAACCACAGGTAAATTTATATCGCCTTCAGGTTTGGCCATTTGCGCATGGCAATTAGATAAGTGATCGATGAAATTTAGAAGAAAAATCAAACAGACTCAAGGAGTTGGGTCAACTTTCTTAGGTGTTATTTGGGAAGGCTTGCTGGTGTAGCAGTTGACCAATCAAACTAAGCTAAGGTAGTAATAAGGTTGATTGGTCTCTCCATTGCCGTGTTTCCTCTTAGAAAAGATTCTATAAAATTACTTCACCTGGTTTCTCCCAACCAAGAAACAAAACTGAATAAAATAAATACGGCAGCACAAAAAAAAAAAAAAACCAGATAAAAAACCAAAGCCATTTTCTGCTAAGTTATACACACATCAGTGCCTTTCACACACAGTCCACGAAGTAAAAGTAAGCCATAAACAATTACAATCATGACTTTTGCCCGTTTCCAAAGAGTTTACCATACCTTCCATAATCTACACTCAGATCAAATTGAGGCCTGTACTCAAATATAATCTCGCATAAAACCTCTTTTTAGTTTAGCTTTTTAAACAGTCTTTAGAGACTGTATCTCTTATAAACATTTTTTTTAACCTAGAACAAACTTGAAGCCGTCTTGTTTTGCATGATTTTTGTAGTAAGCTACTTTCAAACAAACATTTTGCGCAAACAATCCTTGTTTTTACAGACCTTATACAAAAATGGCTCTTATTTTAATGCTCTTTGTCTGTATTAAATTTAGCCCTACTAGCATCGTTCAAATTAAAATATTTTGATTTTTGAACTCAAGAACGAGATTAGTAAGGCTAATTGAATGCAAACAAAAGAATATTAAAATGTTAGCAATTTTTGCATAGGGTCTATTAGTCTATATATCTTAGACTCAATTGTCTGATTTTAGAAAACTGGAAGAAACAAGAAACGACTATGCCAAATGGCGCCTCAAGGTAAGAAACATCTATAGCTAAAATGCTTAAGGACGGTGCCTACTAATACAGAAGTATTTCTGCGTAGTTTATGAAAATGGTTACCCCCAAGATACAAAGTAATTTATGGCAACTTTTTCCCAAATTGAAGCTTTATTATCTCTGAAAAATGCACGGTCACCCCAAATTTTCTTTTTGGATACCAAGAGTACTTGAATTGCTATGTTCTGCTTTCTCGGCAAAGTTTTAAACCGTGAAAAATCTTCTGTATTAATAGGCACCACCCATAGGAAACCCGAGTATCTTGAGATGCACAGAACATATACGCAGTAACAAAAGTGGGCAACGTTCTTAATTAGGTTCCCTACGATTGCAAAAGGTCAAGAACACGCGAATTTTGCTCTCAAATTAAAGGGGCAGTGTCACCTATCTTAGAGTCACTTTGAACAGCCAAAAAAACAAATTTGTATGGTTGTAAACGTCAAAATAATGGTTAACTTTTACTAACAATAACCCTCCTTGTGCATAGAAAGTAGCATCATTCCTCTTTATTATCGGATAGCTAGGATGAAAATGGATGGTAAAAATGTTTTCAAGTTCCCCCTATGTATCTTCGAAAAATGGCTAAAAATGATTGTAGTTCGATTCTTGCTCCGAGAAATCGTTTCATATCTTCTTTCCGGTGCTCTTTATTTTATTTATTTTTTATTTAATTCAATATTTATTCAGGGGCATCCAATTTAGCAGAGCCAGTTTAAATGGAGCCCTGACACACTACAAGACAAACATTGAAACATAAAAAAAAAAAACTAGACAACTAATTAAGTTATACATGCTGCATGTACGGCAGGCGTTATTGCTTAAGATGGCACTTAAGTTTAGTTTTAAACTCACTGAACGCCTCTACCTGTCGAATGGTTTTCGGGATGGTGTTGGAAGTTCGAGCGCTGTTTATTCTGAAGCTCCCCTGATACTTGGCAGTTTTTTGCGAAGGGAGGGCGCAACAAATCACGGCTTCTGGTGTTATAGCCATGGTAAAGATGCGCCTGCCTAAACTCTGAAAGAAGTACGAAGGCACTATTCCATGAAGACATTTATGGACTAAAAGGCATTTGAGATAATTTCTGCGCCCTTGTAGGTTGGGCCAGCCAAGTGTTGATTTTAGCTCCTCAGCCCCGACTGATCGACCTTCAATAATGCATGCAGAGTAATTAGAGTAATTTTATGTTAGAGAAGAAGTTTAGTCAAATATTTGAGCACGTTTGACCAACATACAGCAAAATCTCCGTGACGGTGCACCTTTTACACAGAGTTTACAGCCTAGAGTCCGATTGTTTGAAACATGGTTAGGGGAAGTAGTTAGCCGTGAAAGCTCCTTTGACTTCTAATTTTAAGTTACTTAATAAACAAAGTCGAAGTTAAAACTAAGAACAAAAAGAAATAAAGTAATATTTTAAAGCTACAAACGAGAGTTCAAATTTGATACTAACACTGGGATTGCTTGCCTCTGCTTTGAGTCACCCCCGGTTTCTAACTGGATTGAGAACTCCTTGGGCATTGTAAAGCTACCTTAGAATACCTCAAAGAATTCCAGCTAATTGTTAATATCAGTAGATATGACATAAATCTATTTGTTTTATCATGCAAGAATAATACATGTTCTGTTTGTTTCAGGCCAAGGAAGAAATGAATGACAAACAAACGTGAGTGGTATATAAAAAAAAAAGATTTTATTTTAAGAAAAGGAAAACCCACCTACTAATGTTTAGCCCAGTGGAGTCAACTTGGGCACTAGTGAGGTATAATGAGTTTTAAAAAGTTTTCTTCTCTTACTGGGATCAAAGTGGTACCGCTATCATGTTGGCTTGATTTTAGAAACAAGGCGAATCATAGTAAGGAGCCACTTACAATGCTGGTGGACAAAGTTTTACTGTTGAAACGTTTTATTTGAGTGACTATGTGGCATGTACTGACTTTACGTAAATGAAGGATAAATTTCCTTCTTTTAAAGGTATGACTGGTAATGACCCTACATGTACAAGCAACAGCGTTAACTTTTATCGTGTTTAAATAAAAGGCATTGTATTGTATTTTATCCCATGCCATAGCGAATTCAGGCAATCAGGAAGCTAGAAACCCATTGCATACTCTGCGGTATGCAACGGGTAGTATTCCACGAAAAAACCCCGGCTTTCCTCGCAGCCTACAATTTTTTCCTGAATTCTTCTTACCTTTTGTTGAGAGGCTTTCACACATTTAAATTATCTACTTTCAAGAAACGTTGCCAACCTGTTGAAATATTTTTTCACTGATTGTGTTTGCTGTTGAAGCTTTAAAGAGTGACATTTTGCGTTAATTAAATGAGTGGCATGGGATAAATTAGTTATGAAATTTGCTTTCTCGTGGTATACTGTGAATATCCCACTCTTGGCTTGATTTTTCTTTGTATACACACTTGCCTTTAACATCAAGTCACTCGTGGGGTATTTCACGGTATACCACTCGAAAGCATTGCATAACTAGTATGTATTCAGTGCATTGCATTGTATTGTATTGTATTGTATTTACCACTATCACGTGATTGATTTCATACGCGAGATGAATCATAGCAGGAAGTCACGTGCAATAATTGTTGACGTAACCTGAGTAAAGAGATTTCGGAGAACAGTGGTGGCAACGCGAAACGACGTGTGTTCACTCAGGATATTATTGACAAAGTTGTTTCCTTTACAAAATCCCTCGTTTGGGTAACTATTTGCAATACAACTGACGAAGGTGTTAAACTGAAATTTGTTAAATTTCATAGTGAACTTGATGAACTGTTAAAGATGGAGACCATCCTCGAGGCCCAAGTAAGTCAGTATTCAATATTCGTGAGCTGTTTGTGGCCACCTTTGAACCAAACATCCTGGTAATTTGCTGCCACCTACATCGTAACGTCTGACGTGATTATTGGTCGAAAGAACAAAAGAACGAACACATGTATATGGGGCATTAGCCTACTTTATAATTTGGGCTTTCTGCAATGAAAGACTTTCACAAGTTAATTGAAGATGGAAGCAACTGTCAAAACACGAAAACATTATCCAATCAAAAAGAGAGAGTTCATAATCTAATTCATGAACACAATCAAAATTTCTATAGAAAATCATTTTTTATTTGGACTGCTAACTATAGAACTCTTTGGCATCGGAGATGAATCAACCAACACTTTGTTAACTATGTTTAAAATTAACTTCTCCAATATTATCTGTCTAAACGAGAAACCTACAGTCCTCCGTTTCGTTAATTGTGATCGTTTTTAATTGTCCATTGTGTATTATTTAACTTTCTACCTTGTAATTAGTAGATTATCTTACCTTGAGGGTTGTTAGGTCACAATTGGGACGAAAGCTTTGTTCCTTTCTCCTGCTCCGACCCCCCCCCCCCCCTCAAAGAAAGTTCAGTTCCTTCCTCCTGCTTAATCGCCACATCACCTCCCCCACTTACTTTTGCTTTATTTGCTATTCGATAATATATGTATATATGTTCAATTTTGTTATTACCTCTTATTATCATTGTTGTGGCGAATGCATTAAACTAAACTAAACTGTAGATATGATACAACACAGAACATGGTACCTAATGAGTGACTGTTGTTGACATTATTAAAAATCAGCATCGAAGTGAGAATTTTGGTGCTAAGAGAACAGTAGGTTATTTAGCGTTACTGTAACTTTAAACTCAAATTTTTAAGGTGACATTCCAATCTGCTGCTGGGCCAATAACATTTGACACTTTTACCAGCAAATTTACTCTCCCTGAAATTGTATATTATAATGAGAAGCGTTGAGTTTAACTAAGGGAGGTCAATTATAATTTAACTGTTTATCGGTACGTACAGATGTTCCTAGGCAATCTGACAAACACTGCGAGATTAAATGAAATAAATACTAATATCATTGAACATGGATAGTCCAGAAACTTAGCTTACCCAATATTTTTTCCACAGATCCCAAAGAAAAAGAAGGCCTCCCTTCTTAGTGCTATAAGAAGAATTTTTAAATTAAAGAGAGAATAAGGGTGTATTTTCTCTTGCTAAAATCTAATATCGAAACGTTTGAAAATGAATATTTTTGGCCGCTTGTCTGTGGCCAAGAGATTTATCTAAGATAAACAAGATTAAGGAACAACTTTTTATAAATAAAATTACGTCTAAGAAAACTAATCACAAGATTTGACTTTCAGCTATTTATCTGCCGTCTGAAGTGAAATGTGTACACTAAAATGCTCTCTTAGTACTTCTATAACACGGGAGTATTGAATCGAAAACCTCAAGTTTCAATTCATTTGGTTGAGCTTCTACCTTGCCTCTAGTATAACTCGACGGTAGATTGGTAAGGTTAAAGCTCCCTTCTAGTTCTAGAATTATTTTGTAACTAAGTGAATGTATCCTTG
>NW_028145449.1:685000-845000 GCF_977016875.1 Pavona decussata
TACATTGCATTCGGCTATATGTAGTTAAACATGACATCGCTCTAGCCTGCATTGGGCCGCATTTCCCTTTTTCGTTAAAACTGACACTTAAGCTACTGTATTTATTTATTGTTTCTTTCCCTCGCTTTGTCTACATTTGCCGTATGTCAGTGTCCAATCAAGATATTGAAAAAAAAATTATAGAAAAACATCATCAAACAGAAATAACTGACCACGCTCCCTGAATGTCAACTGTCAACTATGAGATATGCTTATTGCGGCAAAGGCAAATTAATTAACACATTCACATTTTTCTCTGGGAGTTTTGAAAAGCCAGTTAGTTAAACAAAAAGTGGTACCAGCATGACTAACAAAGTGTTTCAACAGTCGTTAATGCATTCAATAAATTAATAAACGCTTCGACGTCTTCGTATCATTTAAGCCTGAAAATCTCCCTTTTTATCATGGAAATTAGTCCTATTTGATCCTAATCTGTACATTCGCTTCCTGTTAGTCTACCTGTACATTTATAGATCTTTCAAAGTTTTACTGGAAAGTTCTTCCTGTATTATTTTTGCCAATTTTAATTATTTGCATAAATAGGGGCATAAAGATCGACTGTAATTTTACCGCTAGTGATCGAGCACGTGAACTGTTGTGGCATACGAAATATGATCACGTGTTGAAGTAATTTGGTTGCTTAGTAACGCTTACGCATGCCCTTTACAAGACGTGATTATGGTGTTTTTTTTTTCAATTTTCTTTTCCGTTTTTTGTTTTCTCCTGTTTTACTCATTTTCGTTCGCCTTGTTTACATTTGCAGCAGATCAAACGGAATGTGGACTGAACTGAATAAATTAAAAAAAAAAAAAAAGAAATCATCAAGCAATTTTATTCATAACTAATTTAATGTCACGAACAACTAGCCCATGACTGTTAACTGTCAAGCTTTTGTTTAACACTCGTTAAATTAAAGAAGAAATGCCGTTTTTTCCTCTAATAAATAAAAGATGGAAATGCTTTGACAAAACAAGAACGAAAACCTCAATTTTAATTCACTAAAAGTTAAATCCTGTCTTCATCCCTGGACTGTAGAATGATGCACTAACTTTGCTCTCTAGGATTTTGGGAACTAGCTGGTAGCCAATCTTGAGTGAATTTTTTTCTTGTGGTTGGCTTAGTTGAACACTTCTCAACCTTCTGTCGACTTCCTTCGTCAAAGTAGCTCGTTTGTTTGGATGACACACGCAATTGATAGCTGTAGATAGTTTTCTCTTTCCACTAACTGAGTTATAACGATTTCAGACGAATACAATTGTTGATCTTACCATCTATTTAAAAAACAGCATTTTATACTATTATACAGAGCTCACAAAGTGCAATTGAAAAAGCGCGGTACTTCAGCTTTATATTTTACTTTCCTTCAATAGAAGCATTAAATGGTAAGACATTATTGTAAGAATTAACTTGATCAACACAAAAGTCCCCTGAGTGTGTCCTTTACTGCTTGTCTCACTTCTCTGATCTTCCAACAGTAAAGAATCGGGTTCAATGACGAGTTAAGGTAAAGCAAAGTATATGAAAAAAAAATAGCGACTATATTGTCTGACGTAACTCCTCTTTGAAGGCGCAAAACCTCCACGATAGTAAATGGCAGATAACAAACAACTAATGCTAACTGCACCCAAAGTGCGCTGGACACTGTTCTTTTGTAACGCGCTATGTTCAATTGAACTGTTTGGCTTGGTTGTCCTTGATGAACGTTACCTTGTGCTTGAATCTGGTTATGACGGAGAGTAAGGAAAATTTTCGTGTAAAAGAAGATTGCCGTGACTACAGAAAGTGCTACAACAACGCAGACATACCACGAGGCTATAGGTTGATTCAAATACCACATTGTCGCGCTGGTAGTTGAGAGAATCCAAAACACAACTACAATGCGATATATTCGCTTTAAAGTTACAACTAGTCTGTATCTGAGTCCTAATAACAGGGCGAGAAGCCTGTCCACGCTTATGGCGGTCAGTGTAAACAAAGATACACCACACAAAATATGGCTTGTGATACTGAAAACAGCGAATATGTAGGGGCAAAAATTCCATCGTTCTTTCAGGGAAGATATAAGATAAGTAACAAAAAGAGGTTCTACAATGAGACCAACACAAAGATCAGCTGTGGCTAAGTTGCGGAACAAGAGTTTGGACGGCGCATGAAGTGAAGTCTCCTTGTGAAGAGCAACTAGGATCAGAGCATTTCCCAGAAATGCCGTAATGGCCACAATACCATTAAGTGCTGAAAGGACTATAAAATGGTTGTGGACTCCTTTGGTAAATTCTGCTGAACACGCCAGCCCATGGTATGACGTTTGCTTTGGATCTTCGGTTAAGTTTGTTAACGCCATGTTACTGTCGCGCAAAACGAGCTCAATTTGTGTCGCTGCTCAAAGTATTTATAATGACCACTGGCATTAGAGTTTAATTTATCTTATGAATGTTTTGTAAGGATCTGGTTTTTATCAGAAAGGGAGTTATCAGGAAATTTGAAAGATTTTGGGGAAGTTCATTGAAAACGAATTAATTTCAAAAATTCAATTTATTACAAAAATATATTTATTATAAGTCCGTAAACACGGAACCTTAATGTACTATCGCCACAAGAATATTTATTCACGGTAGAAATGTTTCTGTATACGGTAATTTAGTAAACAGAAAGATGCGAAAAGATGACACAACAGGAGGGGTTTTTCATCCACATTAACACTTTTACATAAATAATGAGGAAGTTTTAATTTGCAGTTCAGCAAATGTTTTGTCTACTGTCGCACCTGTGTAAGCTCATTTCAAATTGTGCTCCCATTTAACTACCTTTATTTTTGATCATGGTATGGTTACCAGAGCTTCCAAAACACTGAAAGAAGACAAAATAAAATTTGTATGCTTTCCACATAGAGGACGAATATCAAACCTTTCTGACGATGTAAACGATCCCAGTATAAACTTGACAACAGAAATGCACAATTGACCTACCACTTAAATAAACAAACATCAAAACGTCGAACAGCGTTACTTTTAATTTTTCTTATAAAATGCTTTAACTAGCAACGGACCATCCGTTCACATAAATAATCACCCTGCTTTTGATCTTTGCGTCTTAAAATTACCATTGTCTAACATTTAATTTAGTATGGCGGCAAATGCCGCCTCAATAACATTTTATACAAATATAATCTGACTGAGAAACGTTTTTGAATATTGCGAGTATTAAGGGTCGAAGGGCAGTGTTCTGAGCGAGCTTCCTGTACCGTAATGATATTTACCTCCACGAAGGCTTAACGGAAACGTCCAATGTGCAGTTATAACTTTTTTTATTTACATATGTAGACTCTTGTTTCTTGCAATTCATATTACTACAAAACTGAAAGTTCCTTTTCATACCGGTTGAGTAAGGCTGCTTTTTCTTTAATTTTGTTTTGGGTTCTGTTTGTGTTCAATTCGGTTTCATATTTTGCATCTTAATTCATTTTATAATAAAATTTCGATATAACGCGCGCGCTGATTGGTTGAAACAGCGTGCTTTATCAGAGTACAGATGCACGGAGCAACGGTGTCACGCCATCAACCCGTTTGAGAAATTCCTGGACTTCTTTCTCGGTTTTATTTATTTATTATTATTATAATTTTTCGATCCAGACGTCTTTTATAACCTAGAAAACGTAAACGAGCTGGACATAGACCATTCTGTGCGCATACAAGGTAAAAAAAAAAAAAAACAGTACAAATAACACGGTGATTGAAAGTGAAGTTTCCGAAGAAGTTAGCGACTAAAACACAGAGCCAAGTAGAAATATAAAGAAACCGAGATTTGCAAACATGTCAACCGACGAAATGGTCGAAATTACATCGAAGGCAGAGACGATAAACACCAAAGATAGCATAAAATGGACAGTTCAAGTTTTAGAGCGAAAGATGTAAAAATGTCACAAGCTTAAACAAGTGTTAAAAGGTCTCGTAAAGGCTCGTTAGCTATATTCTCGTACAAAAAGATCAAACAAAAAATTGAGAGAACTGAAAATTTAATTAGCTAACGAATACACAAATATATAAGCTTACAAGATCCTTACATTTTGGGTGCAAGTTCTATCACGCCACATCATGGCCACCTCCGCTCACCGCAGTGAAGCAAGCCTCAGAAATTACAACGCTCGCCCTTCGAGTGAACAACTTACAGCTTGTTCAGATATCTTCTCTGGAGCATTGAGTAGGAAGCCACAGCAGTCACAGCAGCCCTTTTCCTAACGGTGTCAACAGTTCGAGCACTCCTCTTGCTCCCGTGAATTCGACTGTTAATGTTGTTCATTCACAAAACACAGCGCAGCAGTTGGTTTATTACCGGCCGCAAGCTTTAAAGCAGTTTGTTTTCGAATTGACATGTTGATGACGTCCAAATTTTTACGAGCCACAAATCCACCTGATTTCAATGAACATTTTACTTTTCCATCCTGCTTTTTGAAATGGAAAACTGAAGAAGCGCTGACGCTACTGGCGTTACATTCGAACTGAGCAAAGTTTGTTAACTTTGATGCCTCGTGTTGACATGTCTGACAGCTTTCGTGTTGTTCAACCAATCAAATCATTTGAAACATTCTAACAAAGATTGTGATTGGCTTATTTTAGCGTGCTTTGTCAGAGTACAGATGCACGCTGACGCCAGATCTGTTCGTTCGGAAAATGAAGCTGGTTCTGAAAATGAGGGTGAATGCGGGGGGAAATAAAAGAATTCTTTATCATAAAACAAATAAAGAAGCCTCGGCTGTGCTCTGTTCTGTTGTAAAGCGCTTAGGAAGCGGCTAGAGCACTCAAAAAGTAGGGAGAAACACTCGACTACGTCTCGGGTTTCCCCCCTACACTTCTTTCGTGCTCTAGCCGCTTCCTGCGTGCTTTACAACAGAACAGAGCACAGTCGAGGCTTCTTTATTTGTTAATTCGTGAATGTCAGTCTCTGACTTATCTTTTGCTCACTTTGTTTAAATTTGCCGTACATCAACAGACATATTAGGGACATCACGAAAACACGGCGGCGACGATAATGAGGACGTTAAAAAGCAAAATGTTTCATGAGCGAAACAAAAGCTCCGCACGTGCGTTAAAAAGTTAGTACATTCCTTTGACGTCTTTTGCAGGAGTATGCTGTCGCCATGTTACGGCAGTGCTAGGGAAAAAAGCTTAAACTATGGCGTAGTTTATTGACGACTAAAGTCAATTAACTTTGTCAAGTTTTACTGAATCCGTGTTATGAACTTTAGTGGAAGTAATGGGTTTTATCAGAAAATAACCAACAAAAATTATGAAACATTCCGATGAGTTCTTTGCAACTTTATCTTTGTCCAAAGACTATTATAATTCAACAGACAATCCATGTTCTTAAGTTCATAATATAATAACTTAATGCATAGAAATATTGATCTGCAGTTAATATGCAGCACGTAAAGTCGATAAACGCTAGTCAGAAAATAAAACAAACCAGCATGGTGGGCTCAAACAAATTATCACTTCATAACTAAAAGGGAAGTTTAATTTGTAGTTCAGGGAACAACGATTTCATGCACTACTCATATAATCATAGCTAAATCATGTTATTACTGTCAGTGACATTTAGATTATATGATACTTCTTCGATTGAAGCAAGTTCTGAACCCACGCAAGGTGAAATAAATTGTTGTCTTCCTTTAATTCATATTCATCCCAAAAAATTATTGAAAAACAATTTAAAGACAGAATTCATTATATATTTCATATTTTTAATTGGATTTTTGTGCCGCCAGCTAATTACAAAACGCTATAAATTTAAATAATTTGACAACCAACACAAGTTTTCAATTTTTTTTCAAAATGCATTAACTTTTAAAAAACTTAAAATCCACCAGGAAAATCAATTTGCTAAAAGTCCTTCCAGCACTCAACTTAATACACCTAACGTTCAAGAATATTCATCCACTATAGACATCTTTCTGTAAAAGGTAATTAACAGGAAGATGAGACAAGATGACAGAACAGGAAAGTTGTTTAAGCCTCTTTATCTCTGTTACATAACTAAAGAGGAAGATCCAATTTACAAATCGGTAAATAATGTTTTGTCTACTGTCGCACCTGTGCCAACTTAGGGAAAAAGGGGCTCCTAAGAAATAAACTGTCTTTCTCTTTTGTTCATGGTTTGGGAGTATAAGAAAATAAGACAATAAAACATCTCCACGTCGTACAGATGAAAGACAAAAGCCAAACGTGTATGATGATGTTTGAACAGCTTATAGAGTCAGTCAACGTTTTTCATAGTCTTTAGTGGGAGTTTTATTCAGTCACTTAAGAATGCAAATTTACTTGTAGTGGCCGGTGCGCCAAAGCAATTCCTGTCAGTAATGAACACAACAGAGATCTCATTCAGTAAAGGAGCTTAGTATAAACTTAATATCGAACAACGACAGGACAAACGTATCATAATAGAAAAGCACGACTGACCTGGCACATAAAACATCGCCCGAATTTGCGCTTTCCGTCTTAAATTTGACATTCTCTAACATTTAATTAAATATGGCGGCAAACGGGAGAGGGTAGACAGAGTCAGCAATGTTTTTTTCTGTTTCTCTGTTTGTTTTAAATTCGCTTTCTTTTTGCGGGAACAACGATTTCATATACTTCGTATATAATAATTTTAAAACTCATGTTACTGTGACAAAACATTATGATCATACTTCTCTGGACCCACGCAACTTGAAATTACTTGTAGTTTCCCTTATTGTATTCATCCCAAAAATATTATTGAAAAACAATTTCAAGACACAAATTACTATATTTCATATTTTTAATTGGAGTTTTACGCTGCCAGCTAATTACAACAGGCCATGAATTGCTTTAGTTTGACAAGATACGCAACTCAAGCAGTTTAAGGCCTGGGTTAAGGGCTTTTAAGAGGAAAATTGTTTTATTTTAGATAACTTTAACAAATTCAATGGCACTGAACTGAAATTTGGCAGATAAAAAGATCTTATCATTCTGAAAATTTCTAAGTATAATAAGTAGTGCCATAGATCACGTGACATGTCACGTGATCGTTTTTGTAAAAAAAGCAAAGATTTGACAGGTAGGCGACGGTTTTAAGAGAAAACATCGAACAAAAACGCGTTTCTTACAAAGATTAAATATCTCCATCGCTTCACGTTTGGAATGATCGTCCATTGATCTCCAGAAAAAAATTATCAGCACAAAGGTCATTTTTTAGTCCACAATTCAACCTTTGATTGTTAATTTCTCCAATTTAAAAACTTAAGGACAGTCATTCCAAACGTAGAAAGTTAAATATTTAAAATCTGCTTCGGAAACACAAATTCACTTATCTATATAAAGAAAATTCGCTGCCATATCGCCGATTTACGTAATTTTCATTTTTTGATCACGTGATGTGTCACGTGATCAAAATTATATGTTAAGGCCAAAGAAAACATTAAGTTTAATATTCAGGGAAAATTTCATCCTGTTCTAGGCAGAAAAACCGAAGATATAGGGGATCATTCATAATTTCTGAACACCCTTCAAACCCAGGCCTTAAACTGCTTGAGAAGTTTTCAAGTGAGCGAATGCTTTTAAGCGCCTCATAAGTTTGCCCCTATTACAGGTGTTTCTATTCTCTATCGCTACGCTCAGCCGAATAGAAATCATTTCTAATGTAAGTGGAATGAGTAATGAACACAACAGTAGTGGAGGGAGCCGCCAGTAATTATCGTTTATTACAATAGTACAGTGCCAAGATACAAGCAAAGACAAAACACAGTCCATATAAAATATACAATTACAAAACAAAATATAAATGCTGAACAGTACAATAACAGAAAGTACAACTCAGCGAAACATTTTCGAAGTAGGATATAGAAAAAATGTCTAGACAAGGCTAGAACTTTACTCTAAATGATAACTAGTAACAACTATATACGGAAAAAATTAGCCTCGAGAAAAACTGGTCGGCGTCAAGTGGTGTGATATGCGCAAGGAGTGGTTTATGAAGGCGCATGAAACCCCTAATGGGAATAGAAACAATACAACCAAATTAACAACCAAAAGAAATACATTTTCACTTTGTCACCAACCTTGTTCCCAGTCCTTTTTTTCTCTTCGCGACAGTACAGAGGTCTTTTTAGCCAGGCTACCTTGCCAATACATCTCATTCGGCTATATGTAGTTAAACGAAACAAAGATCTTGGACTATATTGATCCGCGTTTCTTTTAACCGTGAACGTTAATTTATCTTATGAATTTTTTGGGCACCTGAATTTATCATATCAATATTCTTGAATATTTAATAATCAATAAAAATTGACCAAAAAAAAAAATAAATAAATAAATAAGGGAAACTGAGAAGAAATTTGAAACATCAGGATAAGTTAACTGAAAATGTATTAACTTTCACAAATTACAATTCATTCAAAAAATCTGTTTTGTTAGTCTTTATACCACGCAACCTTAATACCCCTAACACCCCAACAATATTCATTCACAATAGAGATATTTCTATGAATGGTAGATAACAGGAATATGCGAGAAGATGACAGAAAAGGAGACTTGGTTCAGCCTCTTTATGACAGTTACATCGTTAAAGAGGAAGTTCCAATTTCAATTCAGCGAATAATCTTTTAACTAGAGTCGCAGCTGTGCAGACTTACTGAATATTGTTCTACCTAGGAATAAACTACCTTTCGACGGGACTGGGACCTAATGGCGGGCGAACGTGTCCCCGTTAGGCTCTCGATATTTTTTTGCTTTTTGGCCGTTACATCCTGTTTCAAGACAGCTAGTGCACTCAAAGAGCATACCAAGAACCTAACCAAAGTAACTACTTTCGCTGGTGAGCACCGGTCACTCAAAGTGCAGCGTATACACAGGATTAAAACAACTCTGGTCAAATTCACCAAACATGGCTTCGCGGTTTTACAACTACCCGAATCTTCAAGTATCACTCGTTTTACAAGCGCTGAAGTCATCTCACAAAGCGGTGATGTTCATCCACAACCTGGACCTACGTTAAACCATCATAATGACGTATCAGAAAGAACACGCCGCGTGATATACTCATTTTCTGAGTTGATCCATTACGGCAAAAACACTGGTAATCCATCGATCGACCAAGACTTGAAACTTCATCTACAAAATCTCGGGATTTTGAATTCCAATTCCTACAAATTTTCTAGCAACTCTCGAATATGCAACATCAAGGCAATTTTTCATTCTAGACGCAATTCCAGTATAGCAACTTCTCAAAGGCTAATTTTTGCAGGATCGAATATTAATAACTGTGTTGTTATTCCTCCTGGCAGACATGCTAATAAGCAGAGAGCGATTCCCGTGAGGATTACTGAACGTGACCAAGCTTTCAAAAGACGTAAAGCTCCATCAGCACGTGTTATTGTGCCCGTATCTATGGTGGCCCCCGCTCTAAACAACATGTACGGTAACAGCAGTAGTAGCGGCAGCAATAATAACAATAACAATAACAACAACAACAACAACAACCAGATTACTGGTCAGAAAGCAATGCTACCAAGTCTTTACCTTTTGAATGCACGTTTCCTCTTTCCAAAGCTAGATGAATTAACAGCATGACTGGCAACGAGTCCAGTCGACTTGGTCGTTATCACAGAGTCGCGGCTGCGCAGTGATATCGATGACAACCTATTATCAATCAGTGCTTTCAATCTTTTCCGTAAAGATCGTGTTGCTGGCCGAGGTGGCGGGATCTGCGTTTATTTGAGCAATGTAATACCTTTTAAACGGCGATTGGACTTAGAAAACCCGAACTTCGAATGCCTGTGGCTCACTTTGCGCCCAAAACGCCTGCCTAGACCTTTATCTGGCATAGGTATCTGTGTTGTTTATCACCCTCCAGGCCGATCTGCCGAAAGTCATAAAGAACTGAACGACTATTTAATTAATGCTACTGATCGTCTGCGTAACGAACACCCTGATCATGGTCTGGTTCTTCTCGGCGATTTCAATGATTTCGACTGTAGTAACCTGGTGACTCATCACAGTTTAAAGCAAGTCGTCCAACAACCTACCAGAAACTCTGCGGTTTTAGATCTTATAGTAACAAACATGCATGACTTGTATAGCAGTCCAACTATTCATGCCCCGCTAGGCTCAAGTGATCACAACATCGTACTGTGGCAACCTAGTCTAACGCACAGGCAATCTCCGTGGATTAAATCCCCTAAGCGCTTGGTGCGCCATTACCCTCGTTCTGGAATCGATGCTTTTGGAAGATGGGTTACCACACATGACTGGTTCACTGATCTCGGTCACCATCCGTCCGTTGACGACCTAGCGTCCTCATTTACTACCCAGCTAACTGACGCCATTAATCGGATCTTCCCTGTAAAGACCATCAAGTTTCATGGAACAGATAAACCATGGATAACACCTGAACTCAAGCTTATGATCAAAGATCGACAAAAAGCTTTTCACAGCGGCAACATTCCAGCCTGGCGTTCCCTGAAATACAAAGTCCAACAAGAAATAGCGAAGATGAAAAAGTCGTTCTACAAGAACAAAGTACAACACCTAAAGAAAGATGATTGCCGCAAGTGGTGGAACATCATTAATCAAATGTCTGGCAGATCTGCAAAGCCCTCTTGTTTCTCACTGGAACACGATGGAAAAACTATGTGCCAACAAGAACTTGTTAATAGTTTAAATCAGTTCTACGTTTCAGTTAACGCGGACATCCCACCACTTGACGGCAACATACTACCTGCTTTTCTTCCTGCTGTGGCAGGAAGTTTAACTGTGCGGCCCCACGAAGTCTGCAAGAAGCTGCTCGCCATCAAACCTTCAAAGGCCCACGGTCTAGATAACGTACCGTGTCGCATAGTTAAAGAGTTCGCATATGAACTGGCTGAACCCATCACCACTATCTTCAATACATCACTCCGATCCGGCATTGTACCTGCAGTCTGGAAAGAATCTAATGTAATACCCATCCCAAAAATACAATCACCTATGGACGAGGGCGACTTCAGACCTATCTCGTTGACTCCTTGTTTGGCCAAAGTTCTTGAAGATTTCGTGGTCAAATGGTTAATCGACGATGTCAAGGACAAAATCGACCCAAATCAGTTTGGATGTCTGAAAGGAACTTCAACAACGTTTTGTCTACTTGACATGATTCACAACTGGCTTACGTATCTCGACTCACCCGGACGACATCTCCGCCTTTGCTTTCTCGACTTCTCTAAAGCTTTCGATCGCATTGGGCACAATGTACTAATAGAAAAGCTTCTGGTCTTAGGCGTTCGCACATCTTTAATACCGTGGATTATAAGTTTCCTGACTAACCGTCGACAACGCGTTAAGCTGGCTGGCTCGATCTCTGACTGGCTCCCAATAACTGCCGGCGTTCCCCAAGGAACAAAACTCGGCCCAATATTGTTCCTGGTAATGATCAACAATTTGAATATCCCAGATCCCGAATCTTGCACTTGGAAGTATGTCGATGACGTATCGTTGTCTGAAGGGCTTGTAAGAAATAGCAACTCAACTATCCAAGCTAGTCTCGATATCATCGCCTCTTGGAGTTCCAGTAACTGGATGAAACTTAACGCTAAAAAATGCAAAGAAATGCGGATTTGCTTCCTAAAGGATCCCATAGAACTCCCTCATTTGAAGATCGATGATCAACAATTAGAGCTTGTAACCTCGCATAAAGTACTTGGTCTGGTCATTCAGAATAATTTAAAATGGAACAATCACATTGAATCTATTGTCACCAAGGCTTCTAAACGCCTTCATATACTCCGAGTACTCCGTCGAGGGGGCGTTGAGATTAATGATCTAATTTCTATCTATTCCGCCCTGATACGATCCTTACTAGAATATTGCTGTGTAGTATGGCACCACGCTCTTCCCTCCTACCTCTCACAAGAGTTAGAACGTATACAGAAACGTGCGTTCAAAATCATAGTTCCCGCGCTTTCCTACTCAGAAGCTCTTCATTTCCTAAATTTAAGAACATTAGACGAACGACGTAGTGAACTTTGTGTTAAAACTCTTGAAAAGATCTCAAGAGGAGGACCTCTTGTTAAGCATCTTCCAGTAACGAGAGAGCACATGCATCACTATCAAACGAGAAGCGCTAATAAATATACATTAATTAAATGCAGGACAGAAAGATTGCGCCATAGTTTTTTCCCAAGCACTATTTTAGCTTTCAACGATCTTTAGATTTTTAGACTTTATACCCAATTTTTAACTTGCATAAGTATGAATTTATTTGTAATTTTGATATGAAACTTATTGTAACCCAGTCCCTCATTGATTGATTAACAGTATGTAATTCTTATAGTTGTACAATTGTAACCACATTGTAATTCAGATTAACTGCGATGATGATGGAATTAAACTTCTTTATTATTATTATTACTATTATTATTATTATTCTTTTTTATCATGGTATGGGAGTAAAAAGACAATCAGAGAACTAAAAATTTGTATGTCGTGAGAGAAAAGGAAAAAACCTTTATGATGATGTTTGAACAGTTTATTGAGTCAGTCAACGTTCCCAGTCCTTTTTTTTCCTCTTCGAGACAGTGCGAAGACAGTGCAGGCAACCATTCTACGTTGAACAGAAATAACTGACCACGCCCCCTGAAAGTCAACTGTCAACTGTGAGATATGGTTGCAAAGACAAATTAATAAACACATTCATATTTTTTACTGGAAGTTTTAAAAAGCCAGTTTATGAAAAGAAAAAAATGTGGTACCAACATGACTAGCAACACCATTATTCGGGAGACTGCGTGCTCTCAAAAAAGTGTTTTAACAGTCATTAATGCATACAAGAAAGAAATAACTAAACGCTTCGACGTCTTCGAATCATTCAAGCCTCAAAACCTCCTTTTCTATCAATTAAAATAGTCCTATTTTAACGTAAGCTGTACATCCACTTCTTGTGAATCTACCTGTACATTTAAAGATCTGTCAAAGTTTGATTTGAATTCTGAAAAGTTCTGCTTGATTAATTTTTTTCAAGATTTGATTATTCACATAAATTGGTGCATGAAGATCGACTGTAAATCTACCGCTTCTGATCGAGCACGTGAACAGCTGTAACATACGAAATATGATCACGTGTTAAAGTAATCTGGTTGCTAAGTAACGCTTACGCATGCTCTAAACAAGACCTGGTGATTGTGCCTTTTCTTTTCAATTTTCTTTTCCAGTTTTGGTTTTTCCTGTCTTACTCATTTTTCCTTCGTTCTCTTCCCTCGTTCTTTCCTTCCTTTGTATTTTTGCAGCAGATCGAACGGAATGTAGACTGAACTGAATAAATTAAAGGAAAAGAAATCATCAAGCAATTTTATTCATAATTAGAACCATAAAAAATTGGTCCTATTTGATCCCATTCGCTTCCTTTAAGTCTTCCTGTACATTTATAAATCTTTATCAAAAAGATTAAAACTCTGGAAAGTTCTTCATGATTTATTTTAGCACTTTGAATTGTTCGCATGAATTGGTGCATGAAGATCGACTGTATTTTTACCGCTAGTGATCAAGCACGTGAACAATTGTAGCATACGAAATATGAACACGTGTGAAGTAATTTGGTTATTAAGTAACGCTTACGCATGCCCCAAACAAGACCTGATTATGGTGCTTTTTCTTTTCAATTTTCTTTTCCGCTTCTGTTTTTCTCCAGTTTTACTCATTTATGGACGCTCCGTT
This sequence comes from Pavona decussata, assembly GCF_977016875.1. Taxonomy (NCBI): domain Eukaryota; kingdom Metazoa; phylum Cnidaria; class Anthozoa; order Scleractinia; family Agariciidae; genus Pavona; species Pavona decussata. Next base: position 698,740 of record NW_028145449.1, read on the forward strand.
TACATTTGCAGTAGATTAAATGGAATGTAGAGTGAACTAAATAAATTCAAAGAAAAGAAATCATCAAACAATTTTATTCATAACTAGTTTAATGTCACAAACAACTAGCCAATGACTGTTAACTGTTTAGCTTTTGTTTAACAGTCGTCAAGTTAAAATAGAAATGCCTTTTTCCTCTTATAATTAAGAGACGAATTTTCTTTGACAAAGCAAAAACTAAAATCTCACAATTTTTATTCATTATATGCTAAATTCTGTCTGCATCCCTGGACTGTAGGATGTTGCATTAACTTTGCTGTCTCGAATTTTTGGAACTAGCTATTAGCGAATCTTGCTTGGACTTTTTCTTGTGGTTGGCTTAGTTGAACACTTCTCAACCTTCTGGCGACTTCCTTCGCCAAACTGGTAGCTCGTTTGTATGGATGATACAGTTTATACCTGTAGATAGTTTTCCACTTCCACTCGCTGAGTTATAACAATTTAAGACTAACACAAATTTTTATCAAACGACGGTTAAAAAGGCTGTATTCTACTATATACAAAACTCACAGAGTCCAATTGAAAAAGAACGGTACTTCAACTTTAAATTTTACCATGCTTCAATAGAATATTAAACAGTAAGACGTTATTGTAAGAATTAACTCGATGAACAAAAAAGTCCCCTGAGTGTGTCCTTTACTGCTTGTCTCACTTCTCTGATCTTCCAACAGTAAAGAATTGGGTTCAATGACGAGTTAAGGTAAACCAAAGTACTTGAAAACAAAGAAGCGACCCCGATGTCTGACAAAACTCCTCCCTGAACGCGCAAAGCTTCCACAATAGCAAATGGCAGATAACAAACAACTAACGCTACCTGCACCCAAAGTGCGCTGGACACCGTTCGCTTGTAACGCGCTATGTTCAATTGAACTGTTTGGCTTGGTTGTCCTTGATTAACGTTACCTTGTGCTTGAATCTGGTTATGACGGAGAGTAACGAAAATTTTTGTGTAAGAGAAGATTGACGTGACTACACAAAGTACTACAACAACGCAGCAACACAACGCGGTTATACGTTCGTTCCAAAGTAAAATTGTCGCTACGGCAGTGGAGAGAACCCAAGAAACAAGTACAATGCCATATATTCGCTTCAAAGTTAAAACTTGTCTGTATCTGAGTCGTAATAACAGGGCAAGAAGTCTGTCCACGCTTATGGCGGTCAGTGTAAACAAAGTCACACCGCTCAAAATATGACCTGCGATACCGGTCATAGCAAAAGCGTAGTGGCAAATATTCCATCGTTCTTTCAGGGAGGATATAAGATAAGTAACAAAAAGAGGTTCTACAATGATACCAACACAAAGATCAGTTGTTGCTAAGTTGCGGAACAAAAGTTTAGACGGCGCATGAAGTGAAGACTCTTTGTGAAGGGCAACGAGGATCAGAGTATTCCCCAGAAAGGCGGTAATGGCCACAAAACCATTTAGCACTAAAAGGACTATCAAATGGTTATGGACTTCTCCAGTAAATTCTGTTGAACACGCCAGGTTTTCGGATGAGGTTTGCTTTGGATCTCCAGTTAAGTTTGTGAGCACCATGTTACTGTCGCGCAAAACGAACTCAATTTGTATCGCTGCTCAAAGTGTTGATAATGACTACTGCATTAGAATTTAATTTGTCTTATGAATTTTTTATAAGCATCTGGTTTTATCAGAAAGGAAGTTAGGGAGAAATGTGAAAAATCAGGAGAATTTCATTGAAAATTCATTGATTTTTAAAAGTTCAATTTATTAGAAATATCTATTTATTATAAGTATACCACCGAATCGTAATGCACATCGCCACAAGAATGTTTATTCACAGTAGAAATGTTTCTGTTAACAATAATTAACAAAAAAGAGATGCGAAAAGATGACAAAACAGGAGAGATGTTTTCAGCCATATTATCATTTTTACATAACTAAAGAGAAAGTTTTTATTTGCAGTTCGGCGAATGTTTTGTCTACTGTCGCACCTGTGCATACTCATTAAAAATTGTGCTCTCAAGGAATAAACCATCTTTATTTTTTTATCATAGTATGTTTATCAGAACTAAAAAATTAAAGCATGAAATAAGAGAAAAGAAAATTTGTACGAATTCCAGATAGAAGACTAATGTCAAACCTCTCTAATGATGTTCACTTTAAAGTCATGCTTGAGGCATGCCTTCGATTACATCAGCATGTTTCCAGGTCTTTAGTGGGAGTTTTATGCAACTACCTAATAATCAAAATAACCTATGGTGGTCGGTGCGCAAAAGCCATTTCTGTCAGTTGGGTCTCTAAGTACACAACAGACCCTATTCAGTAAACGATCCCAGTATAAACTTGACAACGGAAAAGCACAATTAACCTGGCACATAAACAATCACATTGCTTTTGATCTTTGCGTCTTAAAATAACCATTTTTAACATTTAATTAAGTATGGCGGAAAATGTCGACTCAATAACGTATTATACAAATGTCATCTGACTGATAAATGTTTTTCAATATTGCAATTATTAAGGGTCGAAATATGACAGCGTTCTGGGCGAGCTTCCTGTACCGTTAAGATATTAACCTCCACGAAAGCTTAACGGAAACCTCGAATGTGCAGTTATCACATTTTTTATTTATACATGTAGATTATTGTTTCTTGCAATTTATATTATTACAAAACTGAAAGTTCCTTTTCATACAGGTTGAGTAAGGCTGCTTTTATTCTAATTTTGTTTTGGGTTCTGTTTGTGTTCAATTCGGTTTCATTTTTTTGTATCTTAATTCATTTTCGGGAATGTCACTCTCTGGCTTATCTTTTGCTCAATTTGTTTACATTTGCTGTACATCAACAGACATATTAGGGACATTACGAAAACACGCCGGCGACAATAACGAGGACGTTAAAAAGCAAAATGTTTCATGAGTGAAACAAAAGCTCCGCACGTGCGTTCAAAAGTTAGAACATTCCTTTGACGTCTTCTGCAAGAGTATGCTGTCGCCATGTTACGGCAGTGCTCGGCAAAAGCTTAAACTATGGCGTAGTTTATTGACGACTTAAGTCAATTTACTTTGTCAAGTTTTGCTAAATCGGCGTTATGAGCTTTAGCTGAAGATATGGATTTTATCAGAAAACAACAGACAAAAATTATGAAACATTGGGATGAGTTCTTTGCAACTTTATCTATTTCCGAAGATTATAATTCAACAGACAATCCATGTCCTAACTCCATAAGATGATAACTTAATATATAAAAATATTGATATACAGTTAATATGCAGCACGGCGAGTCGATAAACGCTAGTCACAAAATATAACAAACCAGCATGGAGGGCTTAAACAAATTATCACTTCATAACTAAAACGGAAGTTTCATTTGTAGTTCAGGGAACAACGATTTCATGCACTACTCATAGCGATAAATAATAATAGGGAAATCATGTTACTGTGACAAACATTATGATCATATTACTCAGATTGAAGCAAGTTCTCAACCCATGCAGGGGGAAATTAATTGTCGTTTTCCTTTAATTCATGTTCATCCCAAAAAATTATTGAAAAACAATCTAAAGAAATTCATTATATATTTCATATTTTTAATTGGAGTTTTGTGCCGCCAGCTAACTACAAAACGCTATAAATTAATATAATTTGACAACCAACACAAGTTTTCAGTTTTTTTTTCAAAATGTATCAACTTATAAAAAACTTACAATCCACTAGAAAAATCTATTTCCTAAAAGATCTTCCACCACTCACTCTTAATGCACCTAACGCTCAAGAATATTCATCCACTATAGACATCTTTCTGTAAAAGGTAATTAACAGGAAGATGCGAGAAGATGACAGAACAGGAGAGTTGTTTGACTAAAGAGGAAGATCCAATATAATTTTTTGTCTACTGTCGCACCTGTGCCAACCTAGTGAAAAATGGGCTCCCAAGAAATAAACGATCTTTTTTTTTGTTCATGGTATGGGAGTTTAAGAAAATAAGACAATAAAACATCTGTATGGGTTGTACAGATACAAGACAAAAGTCGATCGTCCATGATCATGTTTGAACAGCTTATAGAGTCAGTCAACGTTTTTCATAATCTTTAGTTGGAGTGTTATTCAGCCACTTAAGAATGCAAATTAACTTGTAGTGGCCGGTGCGCCAAAGAAATTCCTGTCAGTAATGAACACAACTGTGATCTCGTCAGTTCAATAAAGGACCTTAACATCGCAAACCAACACTACAAACTTATCATAATAGAAAAGCACGATTGACCTGGCACATAAAACGTCGCCCGGGTTTACGCTTTGCGTCTTAAAATTGTCATTCTCTAACATTTAATTAAATATGGTGGCAAACGGGAGAGGGTAGACAAAGTCAGGGATGTTGTTTTTGTTTGTCTGTTTCTCTGTTTGTTTCAATTCGCTTTCTTTTTGCGGGAAGAACGATTTCATATACTTCGTATATAATAATTTTAAACTCATGTTACTGTGACAAAACATTATGATCATACTTCTTTGATTGAAGCAAGTTTTGGACCCACGCAACCTGAAACTAATTGTAGTCTTCCCTTAATTTTTTTTCATGCCAAAAAAACTATTGAAAAACAATTTCAAGACACAAGTCACTATATTTCATATTTTCAATAGAAGTTTTACGCCGCCAGCTAATTACAACAGGCCATGAATTGCTTTATTTTGACAAACAACACAAATTTTCAGGTGTGCGCATGCTCTTAAGCGCCTCATAAGTTTGCCCCTATTACAGGTGTTTTCACTCTGTCGCCAACCTTGTTCCCAGTCCTTTTTTTTCTGTTCGCGACAGTACAAAGGCCCTTGTGGCCAGGCTACCTTGCCAATACATCTCATTCGGCTATATGTAGTTAAACGAGACGTAGATCTTGGACTATATTGATCCGCGCTTCTTTTTGCCTTGAACTTTAATTTATCTTACGAATTTTTTGAGCACCTGGATCTATCAGAAAGGAAGTTCACAAGAAATTTGAAACATCAGGATAAGTTTACTGAAAATGTATTAATTTTCACAAATTACAATTCAGTCAACAAATATGTTTTGTAAGTCTTTATACCACGCAACCTTAATGCCCCTAACGCCCCAAGAATATTCATTCATGCACAATAAACATGTTTCTGTGAACGTAGATAACAGGAATATGCGAGAAGATGACAAAAAATGAGACTTGGTTCAGTCTCTTATGACAGTTGCAGTTACATCATTAAAAAGGAAGTTCCAATATCAGTTCAGCGAATAATCTTTTAAATACAGTCGCAGCTGTGCAGACTTACTGAATATTGTTCTTCCAAGGAATAAACTACCTTTCTTTTGTTATCATGGTATGGGAGTAAAAAGAGGATCAGAGAACTAAAAATTTGTTTGTCGTGAGAGAAAAGGTAAAACCTTTATGATGATGTTTGAACAATTTACTGAGTCAGTCAACGTTTTTCATAGTCTTTAGTGGGAGTTGTATTCAACTAATTAAGAATGCAAATCAACTTGTAGTGGCCGGTGCACCAAAGCAACAGAGATCTCGTTCAGTAGAGGACCTTAGTACAAACTTAACATCGAACAACAACGCCATAAACTTATCATTGTCATTGTCATCTAACATTTGATTAAAATATGGCGGCAAACGGTAGAGGGTGGGCAGAGTCAGGCGGCTATTTTTGTTTTTCTTTTGTTGTTGTTTTAAATTCGCTTTGTTTTTGCCTGATTAGCAATTTAATGTACTACGTATATAATCCTTCTAGAATCATGCCGACTGTGACAAACATTATGATCACGCTTCTTTGATTGAAGCAAGTTGTGGAGCCACGCACCCTGAAATTATTTCTCGTCTTCCTTTAATTCATTTCCATCCCAAAAATTATTGAAAAACAATTTAAAGACACAAGTTATTATATATTTCATATTGTTAATTGGAGGTTTGTGCCACCAGCTAATTACAACAGGCCATGATGCTATAATTTGAAAAGCAACACAAGTTTCCAATCGAGTGCATGCTCTTAAGTGCGTCACAAGTTAATCCCTATTACACGTGTTTTCTTTATATAACCAATCGTGTTCTCAGTCCTTTTTTCCTCTTCGAGACAGTGCAAAGACTGGTAACCAGGCTACGTTTCATTCGGCTATATGTATTTTAACGAGACATTGGTCTTAGCCTGTATTGGTCCACGTTTATTTCTTCCTGAAAATTGAATACTTGTGTGTATTTTATTTATTTGTTTTTTTTTTAAATCTCTTTGTTTGCATTTGTGGTATGTCGGTGTCCAAACAAGAGACTGAAAACAAATTAAAGAAAGACATCAACAAACAGAAATAACTAAGCACGCCCCCTGAATGTCAACTGTGAGATATGCTTATTGCGGCAAAGATAAATTAACTAAAAACATTCATATTTTTCACTGGAGTTTTGAAAAGCCAGTTAACGAAAAAAAAAAAAAGATTGTGGTACTCAACGTGACTAGCAACACAATTATTCGGGGGAGCGTGTGCTGTCTAGCAAGTGTTTTAACAGTCGTCAATGCAAGCAATAAGCAAATAACTAATCGCTTCGGCGTCTTCGTATCATTCAAGCCTCAAAAGCTCCCTTTTTATGATGGAAATTAGTCCTATTTGACCCTAAGCTGACATTCGCTTCAAAATTCTCGAAAGTTCTTGTTGATTTATTTTTGCCACCTTGAATTATTCGCATAAATAAGTCCATGAAGATCGACTGTAATTTTACGCCAGTGATCGATCACGTGAACAGTGGTGGCAAACGAAATATAATCGCGTGTTGAAGAAATTTGGCTGCTAACTTACACTTACGCGCGCATACCTCGATCAAACAAGACCTTTTCTATTTTCTTTTCCAGTTTTGGTTTTCTCCGGTTTTATTCATTTTTCGTTCGCTTCGTTTGCATTTCAAGGAGATCATACGGAATGTGGACTGAACTGAACAAATTTAAAGAAAAGAAATCATCAAGCAATTTTATTCATAACTAGTTTAATGTCACAAACAACTAGCCAATGTCTGCTAACTGTTAAGCTTTTGTTTAACAGTCGTAAAATTAAAATTAAAATGCCTTTTTTTATTCTAATAATTAAGAGATTGATTTGCTTTGACAAAGCAAAAACGAAAACCGCACAATTTTAATTCATTCATAGTTAAGTTCTGTCTTCATCCCTGGACTGTAGAATGGTGTACTAACTTTGCTGTTTCGAATTTTGGGAACTAGCTCATAGCCAATCTTGATTGGATTTTTTCTTGTGGTTGGCTTAGTTGAACACTTCTCAACCTTCTGTCGACTTCCTTCTCCAAAGCAGCTCGTTTGTTTGGATGACCACTGCAATTGATACTTGTAGATAGTTTTATTCCTTCCACACGTTGAGTTATATCGATTTTAGACGAACACAATTGTTTATTTTATCGTCTATTTAAAACAGCGTTTTACTATTATACAAAAATTCACAGAGTAGAACTAAAAAAGCGCGGAACTTTAGCTTTATATTTTACCATGCTTCAATAAAAGCATTAAACAGTAAGACATTATTGTAAGAATTGACTCGATCAACACAAAAGTCCCCTGAGTGTGTCCTTTACTGCTTGTCTCACTTCTCTCATCTTCCAACAGTAAAGAATCGGGTTCAATGACGAGTTTATGGCAACCAAAGTTGCTGAATAAAACTTAGCGACCATAATGTCTGACGACACTCCTCTCTGAAGGCGCAAAACCTCCTCGATAGCAAATGGCAGATAACAAAGAACTAACGCTAACTGCACCCAAAGTGCGCTGGACACTGTTTTTTTATAACGCGCTATGTTCAATTGAACTGTTTGGTTTGGTTGTCCTTGATTAACGTTACCTTGTGCTTGAATCTGGTTATGACGGAGAGTAAAGAAAATTTTCGTGTAAGAGAAGATTGACGTGACTACACAAAGGGCTACAGCAATGCAGCTATACCACGAGGCTATACGTTCATTCCAAAATAACATTGTTGCTCCGGCAGTGGATAGAACCCAAGAAACAACTACAATGCGATATATTCGCTTTAAAGTTACAACTTGTCTGTACCTGAGTCCTAATAACAGGGCGAGAAGCCTGTCCACGCTTATTGCGGTCAGTGTATACAAAGACACACCAAACAAAATATAACCTGTGATATTGGACACAGCAATTACGTAGGGGCAAATATTCCAAGGTTCGTTCTGGGAAGATATAACATAGCTAACAAAAAGAGGTTCTGCAATGAGACCAACACAAAGATCAGTTGTGGCTAAGTTGCGGAACAAGAGTTTTGACGGCGGATGAAGCGAAGTCTCCTTGTGAAGGGCAACTAGGATCAGAGTATTCCCCAAAAATGCAGTAATGGCCACAAAACCGTTCAGGACAAAAAGAACTATCAAATGGTTCTGGATTTCTGTAGTAAATTCTGTAGTACACGTCAGCTTTTTGAATAACATTTGCTTTGGATTTCCAGTTAAGTTTGTGAGTGCCATGTTGCTTCCATACAAAACGAACTAAATTTGAATCGTTGCTTTGTGTACGTCTTTATAACGACAACTTGCATTAAACTTTTATCTATCCTATGAATTTTTCAAGAATCATCTGGTTTCATCAGTAAGGAAGCTAAGTAGAAAATGGAAAGATAAGGATATTACAATTGAAAATGCATTAACTTTTAGAAAAATTACAATCCACTACAAAAATCTTCTCGCTAAAACTCCTTACACCACTCAATCTTAATGCACCTAACGCTAAAGAATATTCATTCGCTGTGGACATCTTTTTCTAAAAGGTAATTAATAGGAAGACGGGAGAAGATGACAGAGCGGGAGAGTTGTTTAAGCCTCTTTATCTTTGTTACATAACTAAAAAGGAAGATCCAATTTACAAATAAGCGAGTGATGTTTTGACTTCTGTCGCACCTTTGCAAACTTATTGAAAATTGTGCTCCCAAGAAATAAACTTCCTTTCTCTTCTGTTTATGGTATGGTTATCAGAGCTACAAAAACATGGAATAAAAAAAAAGAAAGTAAAAAGAAATTTTGTATGCATTCGAGATAGAAGACACAAGTCAAACCTCTTTGTTGATGAACAGTTTAAAGAGTCATGTTCCCTTATTTCCTATGTTTACGTCAGCGTACGCGTTCTTTATACTCTTTAATGGGAGTTTCCATCAACCACCTAATAATGCAAAGTAACTCGGTGCGCCAAAGCCCTTTCCGTCAGCTATTTGTAAAAGGACGCTACAGAGCTTATTCAGTAAACGATCCCAGTATAATCTTGACAACAGAAACTGAGCACAGTTGACCTGGCACATTAAACATCACCCGTTTATGGTCTTTCCGTTTTAAAGTTGTCATTCTCTAAAATTCAATTAAATATGGCGGCAAACGTCGACTTAAGAAAATATTAGACGAATGGTATCTGCCGGACTGATATAAATTACGTCACTACATATTAAAAGTTAAACAAGGTGTGACTTCTGCACCTTTTTTCTTTCCGTCATCACTGAACAGTTTTATAAATAGTAAATAGCTAAATGTTAGAAAAAAAAAATTGCCACATGATTGATAATCGAGCTTTCAAAAAAAAAAAAACAATCCTACAAGTATTATACTATGATACAGAAGTGCTGCGTTTTCTGGAAAAAAAAAAAATGACTTTGTCAGTTAAGGATAACCATAATATTTTATTAAAGCTTTCATAGCACGAAATGACAAGATTCCGCAAACTGAAACGTTGCGGAAACGCGTGACAACGTCGCGGAAACAAAACGGCTAACACGCGTTCCCAGTAGTGGATACATATCGTTTATTCATGTTTCCGTCGCCAACCAGATGACCCAACCAGATTAAATGAAGTTTAAAGCATGTATTGATCCTACATTTATATGTTCAGCAACCTACAAAACAATTGCAACTTTACGGTAAAGATGACATTGAAACACGCATCAACATGTCAATCTTGAGCAAAGTCAGGTTTTCCGTAAATCTGTTGACAGAAACGTAACGGAAACAGAAAACAACGGAAATCTAACAACATAAATGCAACAGAAACGTGACACATACCAAATGAATTTGTTCTGTGCGTTTCCGCAACACGGAAACATGATATAAATGAGCATTTTTATACATCCGTCAGGTTTAAGAAATACAGACACTTGATTTTCGTCCTGTGTTTATATAGCTTTGTTAAGATCTTCTGCCGTCCTACCAATTGCTACAATGACATCGAAGAACTGCGCAGTACAGTACAGTAGCTTTATTAATTCTGTACAAGTGGTATTATCAGGGTTTTTTTTATAATCTTATCGAAAACAAGAACAGAAAGAAACTAATTTACAATTTTGCTTCCTGAACTAAAAAATATTACAGACATATATTTCATATTTTTGATTGGAGTTTTATGCCGCCAGCTAATTACAAAACGCTACGAATTTATATAATTTGAGAAGCAACATAAGTAGCTCAACCTGTAAATTTATTGATCTTTCAAAGTTTAATTAAGACTCTGGAAAGTTGTCTTGATTAATTTTTACCAGTTTGAATTTTTTGCATACATTGGTGCATGAAGATCGACTGTAATTTTACCGCTGCTGATCAAACACGCGAACAGTTGTGGTATAGGAAATATGATCGCATGTTGAAGTAATTTGGTTGCTTAGTAACGCCTTTGTACGCCCCAAACAAGACCTGGTTATTGTGCCTTTTCTTTTCAATTATTTTTCCAGTTTTAGTTTTCTCATGTTTTACCTATTTTTCCTTTGCTCTCTTCGTTCGCTCTTTCCTTCGTTTGCATTTGCAGCAGATCAAACGAAATGTAGACTGAACTGAATAAATTTAAAGAAAAGAGATCATCAGGCAATTTTATTCATAACTAGTTTAATGTCACAAACAACTAGCCAATGACTGTTAACTGTTAAGCTTTTGTTTAACAGTCGTAAAATTAAAATAGAAATGCCTTTTCTCCTCTAATAATTAAGAGATGGATTTACTTTGACAAAGAAAAAACGAAAACCTTACAATTTTAATTCAATAAAAGTTAAATTCTGTCTTCATCTCTGGACTGTAGAATGGTACACTAACTTTGCTGTCTCGAATTTTGGGAACCAGCTGATAGCCAATCTTGCTTGGATTTTTTCTTGTGGTTGGCTTAACACTTCTCAACCTTCTGTCGACTTCCTTCGTCAAAGTAGCTCGTCTGTTTGGATGATACAGTTGATACTTGTAGATAGTTTTCCCCTTCTACTCGCTGAGTTAAAACGATTTTTGACGAATAAAGTTTTTCATCTTACATCCGTTAAAAAAAGAGAAAACTCACAAAGTACATTTTAAAAAGCGCGGTACTTCAGCTTCATATGTTACCATGCTTCAATAAAAGAATCAACCAGTAAGAAATTATTGTAAGAATTAACTCGATCAACAAAAAAGTCCCCTGATTGTGTCCTTTACTGCTTGTCTCACTTCTCTGATCTTCCAACAGTAAAGAATTGGGTTCACTGACGAGTTTAGCGAAACTAAAAATCCTGAATAAAAACTAGCGACGGTAATATCTAACATCACTCCTCTCTGAAGTAACAAACCCTTCACGATAGCATATGGTAGACAACAAACAACTAACGTTACCTGCACCCAAAGTGCACTGGACACTGTTTTTTTGTAACGCGCTATGTTCAATTGAACCGTTTGGCTTGGTTGTCCTTGATTAATGTTACCTTGTGCTTGAATCTGGTTATGACGGAGAGTAAGAAAAATTTTCGTGTAAGAGAGGATTGACGTGACTACACAAAGTGCTACAAAAATGCAGATACATAACGCGTGTATAAGTTCATTCCAAAGTATCATTGTCGCTCCGGCAGTGGAGAAAACCCAAGAAACTACCACAATGAGATACAGTCGCTTTAAAGTTACAACTTGTCTGTATCTGAGTCCTAATAACAGGGCGAGAAGCCTGTCCACGCTTATTGCAGTCAGTGTAAACAAAGATACTCCGGACAAAATATGGCTTGTATTGTTGAAAACAGGCCATACGTAGCGGCAAAAATTCCGTCGTTCTTTCAGTGCAGATATAAGAGAAATAATAGAGAGAGGTGCTGCAATGAGGCCAACACAAAGATCAGTTGTCGCTAAGTTGCGGAACAAAAGTTTGGACGGCGCATGAAGTGAAGTCTCCTTCTGAAGAGCAACTAGGATCAGAGTATTCCCCAGAAATGCGGTAATGGCCACAAAACCATTTAGCGCTAAAAGGACTATCAAATGGTTATGGACTTCTCCAGTAAATTCTGTTGAACACGCCAGGTCTTCGAATGAGGTTTGCTTTGGATCTTTAGTTAAGTTTGTGATCGTCATGTTGGTGCCGTGCAAAACGAGATAAATTTGAATCGTTGCTTTGTGTAAGTCTTTATATGAAGTTTTTAAGAAGCATCTGGTTTTATCAGAAAGGAAGCTAAGTGGAAAATAGAAAGATAAGGATAGTATCATTGAAAATGCATTAACTTTTAAAAAACTTACAATCCACTAGAAAAATCTATTTGCTAAAAGTCCTTCAACCACTCATAATCTTAATGCACCTAACGCTTAAGAAAATTCATTCACTATAGACATCTTTCTGTAAAAGGTAATTAACAGGAAGATGCGAGAAGATGACAGAACAGGAGAGTTGTTTAAGCCTCTTTATCTCTGTTACATAACTAAAGAGGAAGATCCAATTTACAAATCAGCGAGTAATGTTTTGACTTCTGTCGAACCTGTGCAAACTTATTAAAAATTATGCTCCCAAGAAATAAACTTCCTTTCTCTTTTGTTTATGGTATGGTTATCAGAGCTACAAAAACGTGGAATAAAAGAAAAAGAAACTAGAAAGGAATATAGAGATAGAAGACACAAGTCAAACCTCTTTGTTGATGAACAGTTTAAAGAGTCATGTTCGCTTAATTCCTATGTTTACGTCAGCGTACGCGTTCTTTAAACTCGTTAACGGGAGTTGTAATCAACCACCTAATAGTAACTCTGTGCGCCAAAGCCCTTTCCGTCAGCTACTTGTAAAAAGACGTAACAGAGCTTATTCAGTAAACGATCCCAGTATAAACTTGACAACAGAAAAGCACAATTAACCTGACACATAAAACATCACCCGTGTATGGTCTTTCCGTTTTAAAGTTGTCATTCTCTAAAATTCAATTAAATATGGCGGCAAACGTCGTCTTAAGAAAATATTAGACGAATGGTATCTGCCGGACTGATATAAACTACGTCACTACATATTAAAAGTTAAACAAGATGTGACTTATGTACTTTTTTTCTTTCCGTCGTCACTGAACAAATTTATAAATAATAAATAGCTAAATGTTAGGAAAAAAAATGAAGATAATCGAGATTAATTGATAATCGAGCTTTAAAAAAAAAAACCACAATCCTACAAGTATTATACTATGATACAGAAGTGCTGCGTTTTCTTTGAAACGAAATAACTTTGTCAGTTAAGGATAACCATAATATTTTATTAAAGCTTTCATAGAACGAAATGACAAGAATCCGCAAACTGAAACGTTGCGGAAACGCGCGACAACGTCGCGGAAACACAACGGCTAACACGCGTTACCAGTAGCGGATACATATCGTTTATTCATGTTTCCGTCGCCAACCAGATGACCCAACCAGATTAAATGAAGATAAAAGCATGTATTGATCTTACATTTATATGGTCAGCAACCTACAAAACAATTGCAACTTTACGATTAAAATGACATTGAAACACGCATTAACATGTCAACCTTGAGCAACGTCAGGTTTTCCGTAAATCTGTTGACAGAAACGTAACGGAAACAGAAAACAACGGAAATCTAACAACATAAATGGAACGGAAACGCGTGACACATACCAAATGAATTTGTTCTGTGCGTTTCCGCAACATGGAAATGTGACATAAATGAGCATTTTTATGTATCCGTCAGGTTTAAGAAATACAGAAACTTGATTTTCGTCCTGTGTTTATATAGCTTTGTTAAGATCTTCTGCCGTCCTACTAATTGCTACAATGACATCCAAGAACTGCACAGTACAGTACAGTAGCTTTATTAATTCTGTACAAGTACTATTATGAGGTTTTTTTTTATAATCTCATCGAAAACAAGAACAAAAAGAAACAAATTTACAATTTTGCTTCCTAAGCTAAAAAAATATTACAGACATATATTTCATATTTTTGATTGGAGTTTTATGCCGCCAGCTAATTACAAAACGCTACGAATTTATATAATTTGAGAAGCAACACAAGTAGCTCTACCTGTAAATTTATTGATCTTTCAAAGTTTAATTAAAACTCTGGAAAGTTGTCTTGATTCATTTTTACCAGTTTGAATTTTTTGCATACATTGGTGCATGAAGATCGACTGTAATTTTATCGCTGCTGATCAAGCACGTGAACAGTTGTGGTATAGGAAACATGATCACATGTTGAAGTAATTTGGTTGCTAAGTAACGCTTTCGCATGCCCCAAACAACACCTGGTTATTGTGCCCTTTTTTTTTTCAATTCTTTTTGCAGTTTTGGTTTTCTCCTGTTTTACTTATTTTTTCTTTTCTCTCTTCGTTCGCTCTTTCCTTCGTTTGCATTTGCAGCAGATCAAACGAAATGTAGACTGAGCTGAATAAATTTAAAGAAAAGAGATCATCAAGCAATTTTATTTATAACTTGTAGTTTAATTGGGGGCTTCACACTAGAGCTTGTAAGTATAATCTAAGTGCACTTGAAACCTACTTTGAGTGTGAAGGGGTAGAACCTACCAACTTGAACTTTACTTAGTGACCATGGAAACGTTGGTAGTTCAAAGAAGCCGAAGTACCCCGCCAAGTATGGCCAACACCACACTTGAGAACGTACTTGACCAATAGGAAAAGGGACGCCAACTGAAAGCCACGTGCTGCGGTGCCAAGACAGATAAACATTTTGCCGTAAACTGAAATTAATCCAAAAAAAATCAAAATGAATGGCTGGAGATACGCCTCGCAGTTTGAGGACTCCATGGAGCAGTCTTTTATATAAGTTAACATAAAAAAGAAGGAAAAGCCGATACAAATAGTTAAACTTACGATCTTATTTGAATTTCATCTTTACAGACAGCCTGAACCATCGATTTTTAGTTCAGAAGATGTTCTTTTGTTTTGTCGCCAAGTACTCGCAAACAATGAAGTACCTGTGCATTTCCTGTAATGTTAAAACTCTCTGAGGTGAAATTAAAGACAAAATAAAGAGTAAACGACATAAAACGTTTTTCCGTTGCAAAGGCTCCATGATTTTCCGGCGAGCAATCGCATTTCTGATTTTACCGCGAACAATGATTGACAGTTTGTGCTTCAAGTGTATACTTTGTCACCAGGTGTGAAGCCAAGTTTTCTAAATTGCGACTTGAGATTTTTAAGTGCACTTGAATCAAGTACTTACTTGAAACTAACTTAGCTTGTAGTGTGAAGCCAACAAATGTCACAAACAACTACCCAATGACTGTTAACTCTTAAGCTTTTGTTTAACAGTCGTAAAATTAAAATAGAAATACATCTTTTCCTCTAATAATTAAGAGACGGATTTGCTTTGACAAAGCAAAAACGAAAACCTCACAATTTTAATTTATTAATAGTTAAATTCTATCTTTATCCCTGGACTGTAGAGTGGTGCACTAATTTTGCTCTCTCGAATTTCGGAAACTAGCTGATAGCCAATCTAGATTGGAATTTTTGTTGTGGTTGGCTTAACACTTCTCAACCTTCTGTCGACTTCCTTTGCCAAAGTAGCTCGTTTGTTTAGATGACACATGCAATTGATACTTGTACAGTGTTTTCCCCTTCCACTCGCTGAGTTATAACAATTTTAGATGAACACAATTGTTTATCTTACCATCTATTTAATAAACAGTATTTTACTATTATACAAAACTCACAAAGTGCAACTGAAAAAGCGCGGTACTTCAGCTATATATTTTACCATGCTTCAATAGAAGCATTAAATAGTAAGAGATTATTGTAAGAATTAACTCGATCAACACGCAAGTCCCCTGAGTGTGACCTTTACTGCTTGTCTCACTCCTTTAATCTTCCAACAGTAAAGAAGCGGGTTCAATGACGAGTTAAGGAAAATCAAAGTTCCTGAGTAAAAGCTAGCGACTAAAAAGAATGACGACACTCCTCTTTGAAGGCTCAAAACCTTCGCGATAACAAATGGTAGATAACAAACAACTAACGCTACCTGCACCCAAAGTGCGCTGGACACTGTTTTTTTGTAACGCTCCATGTTCAATTGAACTGTTTGGCTTGGTTGTCCTTGATTAACGTTACCTTGTGCGTGAATCTGGTTATGACGGAGAGTAAGGAAAATTTTCGTGTAAGAGAAGGTTGACGTGACTACACAAAGTGCTACAGCAATGCCAGCACACAAGGCGGTTATACGTTCATTCCAAAGATACATTGTCGCTACGGCAGTGGAGATAACCCAAAACACAATTACGATGAGATATATACGCTTCAAAGTTACAACTTGTCTGTATCTGAGTCCTAATAACAGGGCGAGACACCTGTCCACGCTTATGGCGGTCAGTGTAAACAAAGACACACCACACAAAATACAGCCTCTGATATTGAAAACAGCATATACGTAGGGGCACACATTCCATGGTTCGTTCAGGGAAGATATACGATAAGTAACAAAAAGAGGTTCTACAATAAGACCAACACAAAGATCAGTTGTCGCTACTCGGCTGGGAACAAAAGTTTGGACGGCGCATGAAGTGAAGACTCCTTGTGAAGAGCAACTAGGATCAGAGTATTCCCCAGAAATGCGGTAATGGCCAAAAGACCATTTAGGGCTAAAAGGACTATCAAATGGTTATGGACTTCTCCAGTAAATTCTGTTGAACATGCCAGGTCTTCGGATAAGGTTTGCTTTGGATCTCCAGTTAAGTTCGTTAACGCCGTGTTACTCCCAAACAAAACGAGCTAACCTCTATCGTTGCTTTACCTAAGTCTTTATAGAGACTGAGCTCATTAAACTTTAATCTGTCTTAAGAATTCTTGTCAGTGTGAAGCACCTAGTTTTTGTTTTTTGGAAAGGAAGCTGAGTAGAAATTTAAAAAATAAGGAAAACATCATTGAAAATGTATTAATTTTAGGAAACACAGTTCAGTAGAATAATCTATTTCTTGTAAGTCCGTATACCACGGAACCATAAGGTACCTAACGCCAGAAGAGTATTTATTCATTGTAGATATGTTTCTATAAACGGTAATTAACAGGAAGATAGGAGAAGATAACACAACAGGAGAGTTGTTTAAACCACATTATCACTCTTAAATAATTAAAGAGGAAGTTCCATTTAACATTTGCATTTAACTTTAAACTATCTTATGGCTTTTTTAAGAATCATCTGGTTTTATCAGAAAGGAAGCTAAGTAGAAAATTGAAAGATAAGGATGTTATAATTCAAAATGCATTAACTTTTAAGAAACGTCCAATCCACTAGAAAAACCTTTTTCCTAAAAGTCCTTCCACCACTCAATATTAATGCACCTAACGCTCAAGAATACTCATCCACTATAGACATCTTTTTGTAAAAAGTAATTAACAGGAAGATGCAAGAAGATGACAGAACAGGACAGCTGTTTAATCCTCTTTATCTCTGTTACATATCTAAAGAGGAAGATCCAATTACAAATCAGCAAATAATGTTTTGTCTACCATAGGCGTACGGGCAATTTTTTGCCAGGGGAGGCGGTGAACCATTTGCCCAGAAAATTTTCGTAAGTTGCCCAATTTTTAAGAAGCAGTCGAAAAGAAACGAGGGTTATACGATGCACTAACATTAGGCCTATGAAGAGAAAATATTCTTACATATGAATCTATCCGTATGAGCTCATAAAACACGTTGCAAGAAATATTTGTCTCTGCCATTTCGACGGCCGAAGATATCAATGATAAGATCCATGTCATTGTTGACTACAGAGTTGGCATATGCCCTTTCAATGTTAAAAAGTGCGATCAGTACTGACACGCCGTTGCCTCATGGCACTACCTAGGTAAGTTTTCAGTCTGCGCAACGCACTGAATGATCGTTCTGCAGAACACGATGTAATAGGTAACACTGCAAGGACATGTATACCACATTAGAAAACCGTGGAAACATATCAAATGGATAATTCTCGTGCATTGTGTCCAGCATTTCTGAAACAGTCATGTAGCCTAATCCGCGCAAACGACGAAAACTCGCATAATTTCCTGCTCGGCTTCCAGAATCTCGCCGTCGATTTTGTCAAATTCAGCAACGCGGGAGAAGCTTGCTTTATCAGGTGTTTCACTATGACAGCCGGATATTTCCCAAAGCACAGAGTCTTTCCTGGTCATTTCCGCTCAACCTGAGCTCAAGCTCAAACAGCATCTTGTCGATGGACGCATAGTAAGTGTTAATACGGTGGTGCGATTCCGGTGTAGGTGCGTTTGTCTTTGTGCGTGTTCACCTACAAGGGCTTGAAGGCGGCGCGATGGAGTTTGTCTGAGTGCCCTGGCGGATGAAAGATCAAATAGAAGATCGCAGCTTCTTCGAAACTGCTTAAGTTGCGTACTAACTGCGAGGATCTTTCTTCAATTTGATCTTTCATCCGCAGTTCAAAATATATGCTTCATATATTAACATTCACTTATTCATCCTTCACGGGTTACGAACTCACAATGTGATCAGCTCCCAGTTGGCTTCATAGCTCAGTTGGTAGAGCACTGTACCGGCATCGCAGAGGTCATGGGTTCGATTCCCGTTCAAGCTTGAATTTTTTCAGGCTTTCTTTTCGCAACTGCTTAAGTTGAGTACAAACTGCGAGGATCTTTCTTCTATGTAATAAACAGAAACTCATCAAGTGCTAGCCAACAACTGTCTCGTATGAATGTAACTACAATTGGCGCCAAAATTGTAGGCACATTCACCTTTTTAACACCCTATTTCGTCACTGTGATCCCTTTTTGCTCCCCTCGCTAGTCCTTTCAGCCCCCCTCCCCCAAAACAATGTTGTGCGGCAGTTGCCGTGATCTCGAGGAACAAACAGGAACCAGCTGGATGGGGGAGCGGGGCCTTTTTCACAGTATAATGCGCGAAAAAAAGAGTGGTGTTATTTAATTTTCAAATTAAAAATGCCTTCTTTATTTTACTCTAATATTTAAGTCATGGATTTGCTTTGACAAAGCGAAAACGAAAGCCTCACAATCTTAAGTTTCATTCTGCCAGCATTACTCGATTGTAGAATGGTGTACTAACGTTCTTTGTCCCGAATTTTGTCAGCTAACTGCTAGCCAATCTCTAAGTTTTTTCTTCTAGTCGACTTAATTTAACCCTTCTCAACGTTCTGTCGAATTCCTTAGTTAATAAGGATCGTTTGTCTAGATGACACAGTTAATACCTACAAATAACTTTTCCTTTCCAATCGATAAGTTATAAGGATTTTAGACAAATACAGTTTTTTATCCCACTTCCGTTACAAAGACAGCATTCTATCTACTATTATACAAAACTCACCAAGTACTATTAAAAAGGAATGGTTCCTCAACATTATATTTTACCGTGCTTCCAGGCAATGTTGTTGGAATTAACTGGGTCAACATAAAAGTCCTCTGATTGTGTCCTTTACTGCTTGTCTCACTTCTCTGATCTTCCAACAGTAAAGAATCGGGTTCAATGACGAGTTAAGGTAAACCAGAGTTGCTGAATAAAACCTAGCGACCATAATGTTTGACGTCACTCCTCTCTGAACACGCAAAACCTCCTCGATAGCAAATGGCAAATAACAAACAACTACCGCTACCTGCACCCAAAGTGCGCTGGACACTGTCCTTTTGTAACGCGCTAAGTTCAATTGAGCTGTTTCGCTTGGTTGTCCTTGATTAACGTTACCTTGTGCGTGAATCTGGTTGTGACGGAGAGTAAGGAAAATTTTTGTGTAAGAGAAGACTGACGTGAATACACAAATAGCTACACCAACGCAGTCATACCATGAGTTTATAAGTTTATTCCAAAGTAACGTTGTCGCTCCAGCAGTGGATACAACCCAAGAAACAACTACAATTCGATATATTCGCTTTAAAGTGACAACTTGTCGGTATCTGAGTCCTAATAACAGGGCGAGAAGCCTGTCCACGCTTATTGCGGTCAGTGTAAACAATGACACACTACACAAAATATAACCTGTGATACTGACAACAGCAAAGACGTAGCGGCAAATAGTCCATCGTTCTTTCAGGTTAGATATAAGATAAGTAACAAAAAGAGGTTCTACAATGAGACCAACACAAAGATCAGTTGTCGCTAAGTTACGGAACACGAGTTTAGACGGCGCATGAAGTGAAGTCTCCTTGTGAAGGGCAACTAGGATCAGAGTATTCCCCAGAAATGCATTAATGGCCACAAAACCGTTTAGGGCCAAAAGAACTATCAAATGGTTCTGGATTTATGTAGTAAATTCTGTTGAACACGTCGGCTCTTTGAATAACGTTTGCTTTGGATTTCCAGTTAAGTTTGTGAGCGCCATACAAAACGAACTAAATTTGAATCGTTGCTTTGTGTACGTCTTTATAACGACCACTTGCATTAAACTTCTATCTATCTTATGAATTTTTCAAGAATCATCTGGTTTCATCAGTAAGGAAGCTAAGTAGAAAATGGAAAGATAAGGATATTACAATTGAAAATGCATTAACTTTTAGAAAAATTACAATCCACTACAAAAATCCTCTTGCTAAAAGTCCTTCCCCCACTCAATCTTAATGCACCTAACGATCAAGAATAGTCATCCGCAGTAGACATCTTTCTGTAAAAGGTAATTAATAGGAAGATGCGAGAAGATGACAGGACAGGAGAGTTGTTTAAGCCTCTTTATCTCTGTTACATAACTACAAAAGGAAGATCCAACTTTACGGTTAAAATGACATTGAAACACGCATCAACATGTCAACCTTGAGCAACGTCAGGTTTTCCGTAAATCTGTTGACAGAAACGTAACGGAAACAGAAAACAACGGAAATCGAACAACATAAATGCAACAGAAACGTGACACATACCAAATAAATTTGTTCTGTGCGTTTCCACAACACGAAAACGTGTTATAAATGAGCATTTTTATGCATCCGTCAGGTTTAAGAAAAACAGAAACTGGATTTTCCTTCTGTGTTTATATAGCTTTGTTAAGATCTTCTGCCGTCCTACTAGTTGCTACAATGACATCCAAGAACTGCACAGTACAGTACAGTAGCTTTATTTATTCTGTACAAGTGCTATTATGGGTTTTTTTTTTTTTAATCTTATCGAAAACAAGAACAAAAAGAAACTAATTTACAATTTTGCTTCCTAAGCTAAAAAAATATTACAGACATATATTTCATATTTTTGATTGGAGTTTTATGCCGCCAGCTAATTACAAAACGCTACGAATTTATATAATTTGAGAAGCAACATAAGTAGCTCAACCTGTAAATTTATTGATCTTTCAAAGGTTAATTAAAACTCTGGAAAGTTGTCTTGATTAATTTTTACCAGTTTGAATATTTTGCATACATTGGTGCATGAAGATCGACTGTAATTTTACCGCTGCTGATCAAGCACGTGAACAGTTGTGGTATAGGAAATATGATCACATGTTGAAGTAATTTGGTTGCTAAGAAATGCTTTCGCATGCCCCAAACAAGACCTGGTTATTGTGCCTTTTCTTTTCAATTCTTTTTGCAGTTTTGGTTTTCTCCTGTTTTACTTATTTTTCCTTTGCTCTCTTTCTCCGCTCTTTCCTTCGTTTGCATTTGCAGCAGATCAAACGAAATGTAGACTGAACTGAATAAATTTAAAGAAAACAGATCATCAAGCAATTTTATTCATAACTAGTTTAATGTCACAAACAACTAGCCAATGATTGTTAACTGTTAATCTTTTGTTTAACAGTCGTAAAATTAAAATAGAAATGCCTTTTTTTCCTCTAATAATTAAGGGACGGATTTGCTTTGACAAAGCAAAAACGAAAACCTTACAATTTTAATTCATTAAAAGTTAAATTCTGTTTTTATCCCTGGACTGTAGAATGGTGCACTAACTTTGCTGTCTCGAATTTTGGGAACTAGCCGATAGCCAATCTTGCTTGGATTTTTCTTGTGGTTGGCTTAGTTGAACACTTCTCAACCTTCTGTCGACTTCCCTCGTCAAAGTAGCTCGTTTGTTTCGATGATACAGTTGATACTTGTAGATAGTTTTCCCCTTCAACTTGCTGAGTTGTAACAATTTTAGACGAATACAATTTTTTAACGTACTTTCTATTTAAAAAACAGCATTTTGCTATTATACAAAACTCACAAAAGCCGATTGAAAGAGAGCGGTACTTCAGCTTCATATTTTACCATGCTTTAATAGAAAGATTAGACAGAAGGACATTATTTTAAGAATTAACTCAAACAACAAAAAAGCCCCCTGAGTGTGTCCTTTACTGCTTGTCTCACTTCTCGTATTTTCCAACAGTAAAGAATCGGGTTCAAAGACGAGTTAAGGCAAACCAAAGTTCCTGAATAAAACCTAGCGACCATAATGTCTGACGTAACTCCTCTTTGAAGGCGCAAAAACTCCATGATAGCAAATGGTAGATAACAAACAACTAACCCTAACTGCACCCAAAGTGCACTGGACACTGTTTTTTTGTAACGCGCTATGTTCAATCGAAATGTTTGGTTTAGTTGTCCTTGATTAACGTTACCTTGTGCGTGAATCTGGTTATGACGGAGAGTAAGGAAAATTTTCGTGTAAGAGAAGATTGCCGTGACTACAGAAAGTGCTACAACAACGCAGACATACCACGAGGCTATAGGTTGATTCAAATACCACATTGCCGCTCCCACAGTTGAGAGAATCCAAAACACAACTACAATGCGATATATTCGCTTGAAAGTTACAACTTGTCTGTACCTGAGTCCTAATAACAGGGCGAGAAGCCTGTCCACGCTTATTGCGGCCAGTGTAAACAAAGACACACCACACAAAATATGACCTGTGATACTGAAAACAGGAAATACGTAGGGGCAAATATTCCATGGTTCGTTCAGAGAAGATATAAGATAAGTAACAAAAGGAGGTTCTGCAGTGATACCAACACAAAGATCAGTTGTCGCTAAGTTGCGGAACAAAAGTTTGGACGGGGCATGAAGTGAAGTCTCCTTGTGAAGAGCATCTAGGATCAGAGTATTTCCCAGAAATGCCGTAATGGCCACAAAACCATTTAGCGCTAAAAGGACTATCAAATGGTTATGGACTTCTCCAGTAAATTCTGTTGAACACGCCAGGTCTTCGAATGAGGTTTGCTTTGGATCTCCAGTTAAGTTTGTGATCGCCATTTTGCTGCCGTGCAAAACGAACTAAATTTGAATCGTTGCTTTGTGTAAGTCTTTATATGAAGTTTTTAAGAAGCATCTGGTTTTATTAGAAAGGAATTGAAGGTATCTGCCGGACTGATATAAATTACGTCACCACATATTAAAAGTTAAACAAGATGTGACTTCTGTACCTTTTTCCTTTCCGTCATCACTGGACAGTATTATAAATAATAAATAGCTAAATGTTAGAAAAGAGCAGCCACATGATTGATAATCGAGCTTTCAAAAAAAAAAACCAAACAATCCTTAAAGTGTTATACTATGATACAGAAGTGCTACGTTTTCTTTGAAAAAAAAAATAACTTTGTCAGTTAAGGATAACCATAATATTTTATTAAAGCTTTCACACAACCAAATGACAAGAATCCGCAAACTGAAACTTTGCGGAAACGCGTGACAACGTGGCGGAAACACAACGGCTACCACGCGTTCCCAGTAGGGGATACATATCGTTTATTCATGTTTCCGTCGCCAACCAGATGACCCAACCAGATTAAATGAAGATAAAAGCATGTATTGATCTTACATTTATATGGTCAGCAACCTACAAAACAATTGCAACTCTACGGTTGAAATGACATTGAAACACGTATCAGCATATCAACCTTTAGCAACGTCAGGTTTTCCGTAAATCTGTTGACAGAAACGTAATGGAAACAGACAATAACGGAAATCTAACAACATAAATGCAACGGAAACGTGACGCATACCAAATGAATTTGTTCTGTGCGTTTCCGCAACACGGAAACGTGACATAAATGAGAATTTTTATGTATCCGTCAGCTTTAAGAAATACAGAAACTTCATTTTCGTTCTGTGTTTATATAGCTTTGGTAAGATCTTCTGCCGTCCTACCAATTGCTACAATGACATCGAACAACTGCACAGTACAGTACAGTAGCTTTAATAATTCTGTAAAAGTGCTATTATGAGGTTTTTTTTAATCTTATCCAAAACAAGAACAAAAAGAAAATAATTTACAATTTTGCTTCCTAAGCTAAAAAATATTACAGAAATATATTTCATATTTTTGATTGGAGTTTTAAGCCGCCAGCTAATTACAGAACGCTACGAATTTATATAGTTTGAGAAGCAACACAAGTTTTCAGGTGAGCACATGCTCTTAAGCGCTTCATAAGTTTTTCCCCATTACAGGTGTTTTTACACTGTCACCAATCTTGTTGTCACTCCTTTTTTCCTCTTCGAAACAGTGTAAAGACTGATAACCAGGATACGTTGCATTCGGCTACATGTAGGTTAACGAAAATCTCCTTTTTTTATAGAAATTGGTCTAAATTTGATCCTAAACTGTACATTCGCTTTGTGTGAATCTAATAGACTTATAGATTTCTCAAAGTGTGTTTGAAACTCTGGACATGTCTTCTTTATTCCTTTTTTGCTAATCTGAATTCTTCGCATAAATTCGTGTATGACGACGATCGACTGTAATTTGACCGTTGATGATCGAGCACGTGAACAGTTGTGGCATATGAGATATGATCACGTGCTGACCTAATTATGGGGTTTTTCTCTTCAATTTTCTTTTCCAGGTTTGGTTTTCTCCAGTTTTACCCATTTTTCCTTCGCTCTGTTTGCATTTTCAGCACGTCAAACGGGACGTCCACTGAAAATAAATCTTAAGAAAAAAGAAATCATCAAACTATTTCTTTAAAGTGCTACTATGACGAAATCTGAGCCATTTTAAAACATAAACAAGTAGTCTGTACGTGAAGAAGAATGCTTTCTACTATTTTTATTTGTTCCGGAGATATTCAAGATTTTAAAATATGCAAATTACCCGAGTGATGACGTCATAAACTTAACCGAATTTTGATCAAATATTATAAAAAAAGATATCTCAGCCAATTTGTATCAGAAATGCTTAATTCTTTGCAGTTACCTTGTTCCAGGTGCGCTTCATAACAAAAGTTTATTAGTTTTGTTACCATGGCAACATACTGGGTTCCAGTCCTCCCTGATACTTAAGGATTTGCTGGCCACCTTTGGCGTTCTATTTTAATATTTGCCAATGATGGCACATCTGCATGATCCAGCAAGCTAGAAATAAGTTAGGTCGAGTTCGTGGCCTTGTTAAATGTTTTACAAGCTGAAAATTACTAAAATATTAAATTCAGGTTGGAAGGGACTGGAAAAGAGTGAATTGCCATGGGAACCGAATTTTTATAGCCGTAGGTGTATTGCCTTTAGAACTATTGGCCAGCCAAGTTTTAATGGTCTGTGCTGTAAAGTCACTGAGATAGCTCTATTTAATATATCTGTCTGAATTTAAAAGAACATACCCTCAGAAATCTATGATTTTTGTTAACTTTTCTTAACATATAACTTGTTTTTTTTATTATTATTATTATTTTATTTCCCATTAAATTTAGCGATGTACGATACAAGAGTCACCAGCAGTCATTTTAAAGACAAAAGCTATTCTTCTCCTGACCCAACCCCCCCCCCCCTCCCCAAAACTACCCGATGTAGACTCATTTAATTGTTTTGCCCAGCTAGCCCCATTCTCTCTCAAACGTTTATACACGGCACAACGAACTCGCTTTGAATTCGGCGCGCTCTTAGCTGAGAAGAAATTCATTAGCCCCAGCGTTTTGTTTGGCTTCCTTAAGCAAAGTTTTCCTGAGGACATCATTAAGTCTAATGAGGGAAAAAGTCTTCCCAGTGCAGTTCCTGCCTGGTCTAATATGCTTGCTACCAGTAGTCCTGTTTTTCAGCTAAACGGGTAAACTTTAGTTACTCGGGCTTGGACGAAGGCTGGCATATTTTGGGCTTTGCTTGAGGAGGTGACAGTCTTTGGCTTTAAAAAGTAGCTCTTAGGGATGATTTCTAGCCGGGTAAGATGAAATTATCGGGAATTTTTAACCTGGCCAAAGACTTAGTTTATTGTGTTGTTGAAAACCGCCATATGTGTTCCCCGTTCCAATCTTTTTGCCAACATCCGGGACTTAAAGTTATATCACTAAACACGAACAAGAAATGGCAAGGATTTTCTCTTCAAAAAGCGTGAGTTTGAAAAGCTATTCGATTATTTTTCGCCGTTATAACTGTAACGTTGTTAGGCTAGTGATCGATTAGTCGAGATGTGCGGTTTGGGGTGGGATTTCCGGACTCAATGTCATAAATAATTTCCAGATGTCGTTCGGCGTGATTCGTTTCGATTTGTAAATATAGAGGAGATTCGGAAAATCAATTTAGAACGCTGTCTTGCTCCGATTAAGCCGATTCTGTTGTAGAAAGCTAGACTGGACCGCTAAAAGACCGGGTTTTGGGTGAGATTTAAGATGCGTTGGCGCCGTTAATAATTGCGAAATGTCGCACTTGTTTTGTCAACACATAGGCCATGTTTCATGTCAGTTTAAATGTCAGTGCTAGTGTCATGTCCAATTTCAAAGACAAACCTTCTATACCAGGTCTGTAGTATTGTTTGACCTTGCTTTCTTGTGATGAGCCCTAATTAAAGTCATGTTCTGGACTAGCATATTCCATCAGCCTAGAAAGTCTCAAAATGTAATTAATTTCTGAGGGCATGTTCTTAAACATCCAGACAGATATTAAAATGATATAAGTGGAATGATGAAAATATAAGCTTTTCTTGCTAGTCCTGCTTTTGTAAATCACAGTTGTTTTGTTTAGCAATGTAACTGCTGTTAGTAGAAGGGCTTAAAGCCTCAACTTTACAGCTTAATTCAAAATATGATGAATGCAAGGAACTAGTTAGCCCTTGCTTTGTGTCACCCATAAACTGACATGATTTGTTGCCTAAAATATAACTTGTTGAGGCACCATTTCCTCTTTATTTGGTTACTACAGTTTATCTTGAAGTGATTAATGATACAAAGAAGAATATCAAGCCGTTCTGCACAATTTGAGCCCAAATACTAATAATATCTGTCTGAATTTAAAAGAATATACCCTGAGAAATCTATGATTTTTGTTAACTTTTCTTAACATATAACTTGTTTTTTTTTTTTAATATTATTATTTTTATTTTCCATTAAATTTAGCGATGTACGATACAAGAGTCACCAGCAGTCATTTTAAAGACAAAAGCTATTCTTCTCCTGACCCAACCCCCCCCCCCCCCTCCCCAAAACTACCCGATGTAGACTCATTTAATTGTTTTGCCCAGCTAGCCCCATTCTCTCTCAAACGTTTATACACGGCACAACGAACTCGCTTTGAATTCGGCGCGCTCTTAGCTGAGAAGAAATTCATTAGCCCCAGCGTTTTGTTTGGCTTCCTTAAGCAAAGTTTTCCTGAGGACATCATTAAGTCTAATGAGGGAAAAAGTCTTCCCAGTGCAGTTCCTGCCTGGTCTAATATGCTTGCTACCAGTAGTCCTGTTTTTCAGCTAAACGGGTAAACTTTAGTTACTCGGGCTTGGACGAAGGCTGGCATATTTTGGGCTTTGCTTGAGGAGGTGACAGTCTTTGGCTTTAAAAAGTAGCTCTTAGGGATGATTTCTAGCCGGGTAAGATGAAATTATCGGGAATTTTTAACCTGGCCAAAGACTTAGTTTATTGTGTTGTTGAAAACCGCCATATGTGTTCCCCGTTCCAATCTTTTTGCCAACATCCGGGACTTAAAGTTATATCACTAAACACGAACAAGAAATGGCAAGGATTTTCTCTTCAAAAAGCGTGAGTTTGAAAAGCTATTCGATTATTTTTCGCCGTTATAACTGTAACGTTGTTAGGCTAGTGATCGATTAGTCGAGATGTGCGGTTTGGGGTGGGATTTCCGGACTCAATGTCATAAATAATTTCCAGATGTCGTTCGGCGTGATTCGTTTCGATTTGTAAATATAGAGGAGATTCGGAAAATCAATTTAGAACGCTGTCTTGCTCCGATTAAGCCGATTCTGTTGTAGAAAGCTAGACTGGACCGCTAAAAGACCGGGTTTTGGGTGAGATTTAAGATGCGTTGGCGCCGTTAATAATTGCGAAATGTCGCACTTGTTTTGTCAACACATAGGCCATGTTTCATGTCAGTTTAAATGTCAGTGCTAGTGTCATGTCCAATTTCAAAGACAAACCTTCTATACCAGGTCTGTAGTATTGTTTGACCTTGCTTTCTTGTGATGAGCCCTAATTAAAGTCATGTTCTGGACTAGCATATTCCATCAGCCTAGAAAGTCTCAAAATGTAATTAATTTCTGAGGGCATGTTCTTAAACATCCAGACAGATATTAAAATGATATAAGTGGAATGATGAAAATATAAGCTTTTCTTGCTAGTCCTGCTTTTGTAAATCACAGTTGTTTTGTTTAGCAATGTAACTGCTGTTAGTAGAAGGGCTTAAAGCCTCAACTTTACAGCTTAATTCAAAATATGATGAATGCAAGGAACTAGTTAGCCCTTGCTTTGTGTCACCCATAAACTGACATGATTTGTTGCCTAAAATATAACTTGTTGAGGCACCATTTCCTCTTTATTTGGTTACTACAGTTTATCTTGAAGTGATTAATGATACAAAGAAGAATATCAAGCCGTTCTGCACAATTTGAGCCCAAATACTAATAATATCTGTCTGAATTTAAAAGAATATACCCTGAGAAATCTATGATTTTTGTTAACTTTTCTTAACATATAACTTGTTTTTTTTTTTTAATATTATTATTTTTATTTTCCATTAAATTTAGCGATGTACGATACAAGAGTCACCAGCAGTCATTTTAAAGACAAAAGCTATTCTTCTCCTGACCCAACCCCCCCCCCCCCCTCCCCAAAACTACCCGATGTAGACTCATTTAATTGTTTTGCCCAGCTAGCCCCATTCTCTCTCAAACGTTTATACACGGCACAACGAACTCGCTTTGAATTCGGCGCGCTCTTAGCTGAGAAGAAATTCATTAGCCCCAGCGTTTTGTTTGGCTTCCTTAAGCAAAGTTTTCCTGAGGACATCATTAAGTCTAATGAGGGAAAAAGTCTTCCCAGTGCAGTTCCTGCCTGGTCTAATATGCTTGCTACCAGTAGTCCTGTTTTTCAGCTAAACGGGTAAACTTTAGTTACTCGGGCTTGGACGAAGGCTGGCATATTTTGGGCTTTGCTTGAGGAGGTGACAGTCTTTGGCTTTAAAAAGTAGCTCTTAGGGATGATTTCTAGCCGGGTAAGATGAAATTATCGGGAATTTTTAACCTGGCCAAAGACTTAGTTTATTGTGTTGTTGAAAACCGCCATATGTGTTCCCCGTTCCAATCTTTTTGCCAACATCCGGGACTTAAAGTTATATCACTAAACACGAACAAGAAATGGCAAGGATTTTCTCTTCAAAAAGCGTGAGTTTGAAAAGCTATTCGATTATTTTTCGCCGTTATAACTGTAACGTTGTTAGGCTAGTGATCGATTAGTCGAGATGTGCGGTTTGGGGTGGGATTTCCGGACTCAATGTCATAAATAATTTCCAGATGTCGTTCGGCGTGATTCGTTTCGATTTGTAAATATAGAGGAGATTCGGAAAATCAATTTAGAACGCTGTCTTGCTCCGATTAAGCCGATTCTGTTGTAGAAAGCTAGACTGGACCGCTAAAAGACCGGGTTTTGGGTGAGATTTAAGATGCGTTGGCGCCGTTAATAATTGCGAAATGTCGCACTTGTTTTGTCAACACATAGGCCATGTTTCATGTCAGTTTAAATGTCAGTGCTAGTGTCATGTCCAATTTCAAAGACAAACCTTCTATACCAGGTCTGTAGTATTGTTTGACCTTGCTTTCTTGTGATGAGCCCTAATTAAAGTCATGTTCTGGACTAGCATATTCCATCAGCCTAGAAAGTCTCAAAATGTAATTAATTTCTGAGGGCATGTTCTTAAACATCCAGACAGATATTAAAATGATATAAGTGGAATGATGAAAATATAAGCTTTTCTTGCTAGTCCTGCTTTTGTAAATCACAGTTGTTTTGTTTAGCAATGTAACTGCTGTTAGTAGAAGGGCTTAAAGCCTCAACTTTACAGCTTAATTCAAAATATGATGAATGCAAGGAACTAGTTAGCCCTTGCTTTGTGTCACCCATAAACTGACATGATTTGTTGCCTAAAATATAACTTGTTGAGGCACCATTTCCTCTTTATTTGGTTACTACAGTTTATCTTGAAGTGATTAATGATACAAAGAAGAATATCAAGCCGTTCTGCACAATTTGAGCCCAAATACTAATAATATCTGTCTGAATTTAAAAGAATATACCCTGAGAAATCTATGATTTTTGTTAACTTTTCTTAACATATAACTTGTTTTTTTTTTTTAATATTATTATTTTTATTTTCCATTAAATTTAGCGATGTACGATACAAGAGTCACCAGCAGTCATTTTAAAGACAAAAGCTATTCTTCTCCTGACCCAACCCCCCCCCCCCCCTCCCCAAAACTACCCGATGTAGACTCATTTAATTGTTTTGCCCAGCTAGCCCCATTCTCTCTCAAACGTTTATACACGGCACAACGAACTCGCTTTGAATTCGGCGCGCTCTTAGCTGAGAAGAAATTCATTAGCCCCAGCGTTTTGTTTGGCTTCCTTAAGCAAAGTTTTCCTGAGGACATCATTAAGTCTAATGAGGGAAAAAGTCTTCCCAGTGCAGTTCCTGCCTGGTCTAATATGCTTGCTACCAGTAGTCCTGTTTTTCAGCTAAACGGGTAAACTTTAGTTACTCGGGCTTGGACGAAGGCTGGCATATTTTGGGCTTTGCTTGAGGAGGTGACAGTCTTTGGCTTTAAAAAGTAGCTCTTAGGGATGATTTCTAGCCGGGTAAGATGAAATTATCGGGAATTTTTAACCTGGCCAAAGACTTAGTTTATTGTGTTGTTGAAAACCGCCATATGTGTTCCCCGTTCCAATCTTTTTGCCAACATCCGGGACTTAAAGTTATATCACTAAACACGAACAAGAAATGGCAAGGATTTTCTCTTCAAAAAGCGTGAGTTTGAAAAGCTATTCGATTATTTTTCGCCGTTATAACTGTAACGTTGTTAGGCTAGTGATCGATTAGTCGAGATGTGCGGTTTGGGGTGGGATTTCCGGACTCAATGTCATAAATAATTTCCAGATGTCGTTCGGCGTGATTCGTTTCGATTTGTAAATATAGAGGAGATTCGGAAAATCAATTTAGAACGCTGTCTTGCTCCGATTAAGCCGATTCTGTTGTAGAAAGCTAGACTGGACCGCTAAAAGACCGGGTTTTGGGTGAGATTTAAGATGCGTTGGCGCCGTTAATAATTGCGAAATGTCGCACTTGTTTTGTCAACACATAGGCCATGTTTCATGTCAGTTTAAATGTCAGTGCTAGTGTCATGTCCAATTTCAAAGACAAACCTTCTATACCAGGTCTGTAGTATTGTTTGACCTTGCTTTCTTGTGATGAGCCCTAATTAAAGTCATGTTCTGGACTAGCATATTCCATCAGCCTAGAAAGTCTCAAAATGTAATTAATTTCTGAGGGCATGTTCTTAAACATCCAGACAGATATTAAAATGATATAAGTGGAATGATGAAAATATAAGCTTTTCTTGCTAGTCCTGCTTTTGTAAATCACAGTTGTTTTGTTTAGCAATGTAACTGCTGTTAGTAGAAGGGCTTAAAGCCTCAACTTTACAGCTTAATTCAAAATATGATGAATGCAAGGAACTAGTTAGCCCTTGCTTTGTGTCACCCATAAACTGACATGATTTGTTGCCTAAAATATAACTTGTTGAGGCACCATTTCCTCTTTATTTGGTTACTACAGTTTATCTTGAAGTGATTAATGATACAAAGAAGAATATCAAGCCGTTCTGCACAATTTGAGCCCAAATACTAATAATATCTGTCTGAATTTAAAAGAATATACCCTGAGAAATCTATGATTTTTGTTAACTTTTCTTAACATATAACTTGTTTTTTTTTTTTAATATTATTATTTTTATTTTCCATTAAATTTAGCGATGTACGATACAAGAGTCACCAGCAGTCATTTTAAAGACAAAAGCTATTCTTCTCCTGACCCAACCCCCCCCCCCCCCTCCCCAAAACTACCCGATGTAGACTCATTTAATTGTTTTGCCCAGCTAGCCCCATTCTCTCTCAAACGTTTATACACGGCACAACGAACTCGCTTTGAATTCGGCGCGCTCTTAGCTGAGAAGAAATTCATTAGCCCCAGCGTTTTGTTTGGCTTCCTTAAGCAAAGTTTTCCTGAGGACATCATTAAGTCTAATGAGGGAAAAAGTCTTCCCAGTGCAGTTCCTGCCTGGTCTAATATGCTTGCTACCAGTAGTCCTGTTTTTCAGCTAAACGGGTAAACTTTAGTTACTCGGGCTTGGACGAAGGCTGGCATATTTTGGGCTTTGCTTGAGGAGGTGACAGTCTTTGGCTTTAAAAAGTAGCTCTTAGGGATGATTTCTAGCCGGGTAAGATGAAATTATCGGGAATTTTTAACCTGGCCAAAGACTTAGTTTATTGTGTTGTTGAAAACCGCCATATGTGTTCCCCGTTCCAATCTTTTTGCCAACATCCGGGACTTAAAGTTATATCACTAAACACGAACAAGAAATGGCAAGGATTTTCTCTTCAAAAAGCGTGAGTTTGAAAAGCTATTCGATTATTTTTCGCCGTTATAACTGTAACGTTGTTAGGCTAGTGATCGATTAGTCGAGATGTGCGGTTTGGGGTGGGATTTCCGGACTCAATGTCATAAATAATTTCCAGATGTCGTTCGGCGTGATTCGTTTCGATTTGTAAATATAGAGGAGATTCGGAAAATCAATTTAGAACGCTGTCTTGCTCCGATTAAGCCGATTCTGTTGTAGAAAGCTAGACTGGACCGCTAAAAGACCGGGTTTTGGGTGAGATTTAAGATGCGTTGGCGCCGTTAATAATTGCGAAATGTCGCACTTGTTTTGTCAACACATAGGCCATGTTTCATGTCAGTTTAAATGTCAGTGCTAGTGTCATGTCCAATTTCAAAGACAAACCTTCTATACCAGGTCTGTAGTATTGTTTGACCTTGCTTTCTTGTGATGAGCCCTAATTAAAGTCATGTTCTGGACTAGCATATTCCATCAGCCTAGAAAGTCTCAAAATGTAATTAATTTCTGAGGGCATGTTCTTAAACATCCAGACAGATATTAAAATGATATAAGTGGAATGATGAAAATATAAGCTTTTCTTGCTAGTCCTGCTTTTGTAAATCACAGTTGTTTTGTTTAGCAATGTAACTGCTGTTAGTAGAAGGGCTTAAAGCCTCAACTTTACAGCTTAATTCAAAATATGATGAATGCAAGGAACTAGTTAGCCCTTGCTTTGTGTCACCCATAAACTGACATGATTTGTTGCCTAAAATATAACTTGTTGAGGCACCATTTCCTCTTTATTTGGTTACTACAGTTTATCTTGAAGTGATTAATGATACAAAGAAGAATATCAAGCCGTTCTGCACAATTTGAGCCCAAATACTAATAATATCTGTCTGAATTTAAAAGAATATACCCTGAGAAATCTATGATTTTTGTTAACTTTTCTTAACATATAACTTGTTTTTTTTTTTTAATATTATTATTTTTATTTTCCATTAAATTTAGCGATGTACGATACAAGAGTCACCAGCAGTCATTTTAAAGACAAAAGCTATTCTTCTCCTGACCCAACCCCCCCCCCCCCTCCCCAAAACTACCCGATGTAGACTCATTTAATTGTTTTGCCCAGCTAGCCCCATTCTCTCTCAAACGTTTATACACGGCACAACGAACTCGCTTTGAATTCGGCGCGCTCTTAGCTGAGAAGAAATTCATTAGCCCCAGCGTTTTGTTTGGCTTCCTTAAGCAAAGTTTTCCTGAGGACATCATTAAGTCTAATGAGGGAAAAAGTCTTCCCAGTGCAGTTCCTGCCTGGTCTAATATGCTTGCTACCAGTAGTCCTGTTTTTCAGCTAAACGGGTAAACTTTAGTTACTCGGGCTTGGACGAAGGCTGGCATATTTTGGGCTTTGCTTGAGGAGGTGACAGTCTTTGGCTTTAAAAAGTAGCTCTTAGGGATGATTTCTAGCCGGGTAAGATGAAATTATCGGGAATTTTTAACCTGGCCAAAGACTTAGTTTATTGTGTTGTTGAAAACCGCCATATGTGTTCCCCGTTCCAATCTTTTTGCCAACATCCGGGACTTAAAGTTATATCACTAAACACGAACAAGAAATGGCAAGGATTTTCTCTTCAAAAAGCGTGAGTTTGAAAAGCTATTCGATTATTTTTCGCCGTTATAACTGTAACGTTGTTAGGCTAGTGATCGATTAGTCGAGATGTGCGGTTTGGGGTGGGATTTCCGGACTCAATGTCATAAATAATTTCCAGATGTCGTTCGGCGTGATTCGTTTCGATTTGTAAATATAGAGGAGATTCGGAAAATCAATTTAGAACGCTGTCTTGCTCCGATTAAGCCGATTCTGTTGTAGAAAGCTAGACTGGACCGCTAAAAGACCGGGTTTTGGGTGAGATTTAAGATGCGTTGGCGCCGTTAATAATTGCGAAATGTCGCACTTGTTTTGTCAACACATAGGCCATGTTTCATGTCAGTTTAAATGTCAGTGCTAGTGTCATGTCCAATTTCAAAGACAAACCTTCTATACCAGGTCTGTAGTATTGTTTGACCTTGCTTTCTTGTGATGAGCCCTAATTAAAGTCATGTTCTGGACTAGCATATTCCATCAGCCTAGAAAGTCTCAAAATGTAATTAATTTCTGAGGGCATGTTCTTAAACATCCAGACAGATATTAAAATGATATAAGTGGAATGATGAAAATATAAGCTTTTCTTGCTAGTCCTGCTTTTGTAAATCACAGTTGTTTTGTTTAGCAATGTAACTGCTGTTAGTAGAAGGGCTTAAAGCCTCAACTTTACAGCTTAATTCAAAATATGATGAATGCAAGGAACTAGTTAGCCCTTGCTTTGTGTCACCCATAAACTGACATGATTTGTTGCCTAAAATATAACTTGTTGAGGCACCATTTCCTCTTTATTTGGTTACTACAGTTTATCTTGAAGTGATTAATGATACAAAGAAGAATATCAAGCCGTTCTGCACAATTTGAGCCCAAATACTAATAATATCTGTCTGAATTTAAAAGAATATACCCTGAGAAATCTATGATTTTTGTTAACTTTTCTTAACATATAACTTGTTTTTTTTTTTTAATATTATTATTTTTATTTTCCATTAAATTTAGCGATGTACGATACAAGAGTCACCAGCAGTCATTTTAAAGACAAAAGCTATTCTTCTCCTGACCCAACCCCCCCCCCCCCCTCCCCAAAACTACCCGATGTAGACTCATTTAATTGTTTTGCCCAGCTAGCCCCATTCTCTCTCAAACGTTTATACACGGCACAACGAACTCGCTTTGAATTCGGCGCGCTCTTAGCTGAGAAGAAATTCATTAGCCCCAGCGTTTTGTTTGGCTTCCTTAAGCAAAGTTTTCCTGAGGACATCATTAAGTCTAATGAGGGAAAAAGTCTTCCCAGTGCAGTTCCTGCCTGGTCTAATATGCTTGCTACCAGTAGTCCTGTTTTTCAGCTAAACGGGTAAACTTTAGTTACTCGGGCTTGGACGAAGGCTGGCATATTTTGGGCTTTGCTTGAGGAGGTGACAGTCTTTGGCTTTAAAAAGTAGCTCTTAGGGATGATTTCTAGCCGGGTAAGATGAAATTATCGGGAATTTTTAACCTGGCCAAAGACTTAGTTTATTGTGTTGTTGAAAACCGCCATATGTGTTCCCCGTTCCAATCTTTTTGCCAACATCCGGGACTTAAAGTTATATCACTAAACACGAACAAGAAATGGCAAGGATTTTCTCTTCAAAAAGCGTGAGTTTGAAAAGCTATTCGATTATTTTTCGCCGTTATAACTGTAACGTTGTTAGGCTAGTGATCGATTAGTCGAGATGTGCGGTTTGGGGTGGGATTTCCGGACTCAATGTCATAAATAATTTCCAGATGTCGTTCGGCGTGATTCGTTTCGATTTGTAAATATAGAGGAGATTCGGAAAATCAATTTAGAACGCTGTCTTGCTCCGATTAAGCCGATTCTGTTGTAGAAAGCTAGACTGGACCGCTAAAAGACCGGGTTTTGGGTGAGATTTAAGATGCGTTGGCGCCGTTAATAATTGCGAAATGTCGCACTTGTTTTGTCAACACATAGGCCATGTTTCATGTCAGTTCAAATGTCAGTGCTAGTGTCATGTCCAATTTCAAAGACAAACCTTCTATACCAGGTCTGTAGTATTGTTTGACCTTGCTTTCTTGTGATGAGCCCTAATTAAAGTCATGTTCTGGACTAGCATATTCCATCAGCCTAGAAAGTGTCAAAATGTGGTTAATTTCTGAGAGCATGTTTATAAAAATCCAGACAGATATACTTGATGTTATATTGGGTTGAGAAAATGATCTCATTAGTCATCTCATTTACATATTTTACTCATTTTTTAAACTTAAATATCTCCGGAACCAATGCAGATATTTAGAAACGGTAGACGGCTTTTTTAATCTTGCCTAAAATTCTATGAGATAAAGCTTAAAATTTAAGAGGTAAAAATTTGGTCATAGTAGCACTTTAGTTGCTTCTTTAATGTCCGAAACAAAACTGTCAACGATTTTGCTTCTGTTTAACGCGAAAGTCGTAAATTTAAAATAAAAATGCCTTCTTTATATTAATATAATATTTAGGTCATGGATTTGTTTGACAAGAAAACCTTACCATCTTTAGTTAAATTCTGCCAGCATTACTCGATTGTAGAATGGTGCACTAACGTTCTTTGTCCCGAATTTTGTGAGCAAACTACTAGCCCATCTTAATTTTTTTTAACTTCTAGCTGACTTAATTTAAGCCTTCTAAACGCTCTTTCGAATTCCTTAGTAAAAAAAAGCTCCTTTGTCTAGGTGACACAGTTAATACCTACAAAAAACTTTTTCTTTCCAATCGATAAGTTATAAGGATTTTAGACAAATACAGGTTTTTATCCTACTCTGTTACAAAGGCAGTATTCTACTATCATACAAAACTCACAAAGTACTTTTGAAAAGGAATGGTTACTCAACATTATATTTTACCGTGCTTCCAAACGGTAAGAATTAACTCGATCAACAAAAAAATCCTCTGATTGTGTCCTTAACTGCTTGTCTCACTTCTCTGATCTTCCAACAGTAAAGAATTGGGTTTAATGACGAGTTAAGGCAAACCAGAGTTGTTGAATAAAACCTAGCGACCATTATGTTTGACGTCACTCCTCTCTGAAGGCGCAAACCTTCCACGATAGCATGTGGAAGATAACAAACAACTAACGCTACCTGCACCCAAAGTGCGCTGGACACTGTTCTTTTGTAACGCTCAATGCTCAATTGAACTGTTTGGCTTGGTTTTCCTTGATTAACGTTACCTTGTGCGTGAATCTGATTATGACGGAGAGTAAGGAAAATTTTCGTGTAAGAGAAGATTGACGCGAATACACAAAGAGCTGCAACAACGCAGTCATACCACGAGGTTATACGTTCATTCCAAAGTAACGTTGTCGCTCCGGCAGTGGATACAACCCAAGAAACAACTACAATGCGATATATTCGCTTTAAAGTTACAACTTGTCTATACCTGAGTCCTAATAACAGGGCAAGAAGTCTGTCCACGCTTATTGCGTTCAGTGTATACAAAGACACACCACACAAAATATGGCCTGTGATACTGAGAACAGCAAATACGTAGGGGTAAAAATTCCATCGTTCTGTCGGGTAGATATGAGATAAGTAACAAAAAGAGGTTCAACAATGATACCAACACAAAGATCAGTTGTCGCCAAATTGCGGAACAAGAGTTTGGACGGTGCATGAAGTAAAGTCTCCTTGTGAACAGCAACTAGGATCAGAGTATTTCCCAGAAATGCGGTAATGGCCACAAAACCATTTAGCGCTAAGAGGACTATCAAATGGTAATGGACTTCTGCAGTAAAATCTGTTAAACATGCCAGGTCTTCGAATGAGGTTTGCTTTGGATCTCCAGTTAAGTTTGTGATCGTCATGTTTCTGCCGTGCAAAACGAGCTAAATTTGAATCGTTGCTTTGTGTAAGTCATTATACGAAGTTTTTAAGAAGCATCTGGTTTTATCAGAAAGGAAGCTAAGTGGAAAATAGAAAGATAAGGATATTATCATTGAAAATGCATTAACTTTTAAAAAACTTAAAGTCCACTAGAAAAATCTATTTGCTAAAAGTCCTTCCACCACTCAATCTTAATGCACCTAACGCTCAAGAACATATTCATCCGCTGTAAACATCTTTCTGTAAAAGGTAATTAACAGGAAGATGCGAGAAGATGAAAAGGAGAGAAAAGGAGAGTTGTTTAAGCCTCTTTATCTCTGTTACATAACTAAAGAGGAAGATCCAATTTACAAATCAGCGAATAATGTTTTGTCTCCTGTCGCACCTTTGCCAACATAGTGAAAAATGGGCTCCCAAGGAATAAACTATCTTTCTTTTTTGTTCATGGTATGGGAGTATAAAAAAATAAGAAAATAGAACATTTGTATTTCGTACAGATATAAAAGAAAAGATAAAAGTCTATGTTGTTGTTTGAACAGTTTATTGAGTCAGTCAACGTTTTTCATAGTCTTTAGTGGGAGTTTTTTTCAACCACTTAAGAATGCCAATTAACTTGTAGTGGCCGGTGCGCCAAAGGAATTCCTGTTCCTGAATTCAACAGAGATCTCATTCAGTAAAGGACGCTTAGTATAAATTTAATATCGAACAACAACGTCTTAAAATTGTCATTCTCTAACATTTAATTAAATATGGCGGCAAACGGTAGAGGGTAGACAGAGACAGGGATAGTTTTTCTGTTTCTCTGTTTGTTTTAAATTCGCTTTCTTTTTGCGGGAAGAATGATTTCATATACTACGTATATAATAATTTTAAACTCGTGTTACTGTGACAAACATTAAGATCATACTTCTTTGATTGAAGGAAGTTGTGGACCCACGCAAGCTGAAAAAATCGTCGTCTTCCTTTCATATTTTTAATTGGAGTTTTGTGCTGCCACTTAATTACAAAAGGCCATGATACTATAATTTGACAAGCAACACAAGTTTCCAGGTGAGCGGATGCTCTTCGGTGCGTCACAAGTTTATCCCTATCACAGCCGTTTTCTCTCTGTCACCAATCTTGTTCTCAGTCCTTTTTTCCTCTTGGAGACAGTGTAAAGACTGGTAATCAGGCTACGGTTCATTCGGCTATATGTAGTCATAGTTACTTGAGGGACTGGTTAGGAAACCTCACCATGAAAACAATGGTGCTGCAATTAATGTTGGAAGGGCCGCGACCTTGCACAATCCTTTGTTTTAACGTTCACACCACAGTTGAAAGTCTTAACAAAAACGTTTCGATTGGTCAGTTGCTCCAACACATTCCAAATTTTATTGTTGTTTGTGCACGGTCAAGGCCAAAAAGGCCAATAAAAACATACAACAAAGACATTTGTCAGGTTTCATAACCATTGCCTTTAATTAGCTATGATGTAGTTTAACGAGACATGGCTCTTAGCCTACATTGGCCCACGTTTCTTTTTTCCTGAAAACTGACACTTAAGCACTTGTATTTATTTTATTTTTTTTTCCTGGCTTTGTTCGCATTTGTCGTATGTCAGTGTCCAACCAAGAGACTAAAAAAAAATTATAGAAAAACATCAACACACGGAAATAACTACATGACCACGCCCACTGAATGTCAATTGTCAACTGTGAGATATGCTCATTGCGGCAAAGACAAATCAATCAACACATTCATATTTTTCTCTGGGAGTTTTGAAAAGCCAGTTAATTCCTTAAAATGTGGTACCAACATGACTTCCAGCACAACTATTTGGCTGAACGCGTGCTCTCAAGCAACTGTTTCAACAGTCGTTAATGCATGCAATGAATAAATAACTAAACGCTTCCACGTCTTCGTATCACTCCAGCCTGAAAATCTCCCTTTTTATCATGGAGATTGGTCCTATTTGATTGTAAGATGATATTGGCTTCATGTGAATCTACCTGTACATTTATAGATCTCTCATTAAAACTCTGGAAAGTTCTTCTTGATTTATTTTAGCCAGTTTGAATTATTCGCATAAATTGGTGCATGAAGATCGACTGTAATTTTACCGCTGCTGATCGAGCACGTGAACAGTTGTGGCATACGAAATATGATCACGTGTTGAAGTAATTTGGTTGCTAAGTAACGCTTACGCAAGCCCCAATCAAGACCTGATTATGGTGCATTTTCTTCTCTTCTTTTCAAGTTTTGGCTTTTTCCGGTTTTACTCATTTTTCGTTCGCTCCGTTTACATTTGCAGCAGATCAAACGTAATGCAGACTGAACTGAATAAATTTAAAGAAAGGAAATCTTCAATTATTTTATTCATAACTAGTTCAATGTCAGAAACAGCTAGCCAATGACTGTTAACTGTTAAGGAGTTGTTTAACAGTCGTAAAATTAAAATAGAAATGCCTTTTTTTCCTCTAATAATTAAGAGATGGATTTGCTTTGACAAAGCAAACACGAAAACTTCACAATTTTAATTTATTTATAGTTAAGTTCTGTCTGCATCTCTGCACTGTAAAATGGTGCATTAACTTTGCTGATAGAAAATCTTGCTCCGCTTTTTTCTTGTGATTAGCTTAGTTGAACACTTCTCAACCTTCTGTCGACTTCCTTCGCAAAAGTAGCGCGTTTGTTTGGATGACACAATTGATACTTGGAGATAGTTTTCGCCTTCCACTCACTGAGTTAAAACGATTTTAGACGGATACAATTGTTTATCTTATCGTCTTTTTTTAAAAAAAGCATTTTGCTATTATACAAAACTCCAAAAGTCCGATTGAAAAAGCGCGGTACTTTAGCTTTATATTTTACCATGCCTGAATAGAAGCATTAAACCTTAACCCATGTACACGATCAACAAAAAAGTCCCCTGAGTGTGTCCTTTACTGCTTGTCTTACTTCTCTGATCTTCCAACAGTAA
The DNA here is from genome assembly GCF_977016875.1 of Pavona decussata. Taxonomy (NCBI): domain Eukaryota; kingdom Metazoa; phylum Cnidaria; class Anthozoa; order Scleractinia; family Agariciidae; genus Pavona; species Pavona decussata. Next base: position 740,186 of record NW_028145449.1, read on the forward strand.
AGAATTGGGTTCAATGACGAGTTAAGGTAAACCAAAGTTCCTGAATAAAGCCAAGCGACCAAAATGTATGACGTGACTCCTCTTTGCAGACGCAAAACCTCCACGATAGCAAATGGTAGATAACAAACAACTAACGCTACTTGCACCCAAAGTGCGCTGGACACTGTTCTTTTGTAACGCTCAATGTTCAATTGAACTGTTTGGCTTGGTTGTCCTTGATTAACGTTACCTTGTGTGTGAATCTGGTTATGACGGAGAGTAAGGAAAATTTTCGTGTAAGAGAAGATTGCCGTGACTACACAAAGTGTTACAACAGCGCAGTCATACCACGAGATTACACGTTCCTTCCAAAGTATCATTGTCGCTCCAGCAGTGGAGACAACCCAAAACACAACCACAATGCGATATATTCGCTTGAAAGTTACAACTTGTCTGTACCTGAGTCCTAATAACAGGGCGAGAAGTCTGTCCACACTTGTTGCGGTCAGTGTAAACAAAGACACAACACACAAAATGTGGTTTGTGATACTGAAAACAGTAAATACGTAGGGGCAAATGTTCCATGGTTCGTTCAGTGACAATATAAGATAAATAACACAAAGAGGTTCTGCAATGATACCAACACAAAGATCAGTTGTCGCCAAATTGCGGAACAAAAGTTTGGACGGCGCATGAAGTGAAGACTCCTTGTGAAGGGCAACTAGGATCAGAGCATTCCCCAGAAATGCGGTAATGGTCACAAAACCATTTAGCACTAAAAGGACTATGAAATGGTTATGGACTTCTCCAGTAAATTCTGTTGAACACGCCAGGTTTTCGGATGAGGTTTGCTTTGGATCTCCAGTTAAGTTTGTTAACGCCATGTTACTGTCGCGCAAAACGAGCTCAATTTGTATCGCTGCTCAAAGTATTTATAATGACTACTTACATTTAAATTTAATCTATCTTATGAATTTTTTATAAGCATCTGGTTTTATCAGAAAGGGAGTTAAGATGAAATTTGAAAGATCAGGGGAATTTCATTGAAATGTATTAACTTTCAAAATTTCAATTTATTAGAAATATCTATTTATTATAAGTCCGTATACTATAGAACCTTAATGTACTATCGCAAAAACAATATTTATTCACAGTAGAAATGTTTCTGTATACGGTAATTAACAGAAAGACGCGAAAGGATGACACAACAGGAGGGTTTTTTTAGCCACATAAACACTTTTACATAAATAATGAGGGCGTTTTAATTTGCAGTTCAGCGAATGTTTTGTCTACTGTCGCTCCTCACCATGAAAATTGTGCTCTCAGGGAATAATTAAGCCACCTTTAGTTTTTGATCATGATATGTTTGTCAGAACTACAAAAACATGAAATAAGAGAAACGAAAATTTGTATGAATTTGAGATAGAAGACTAATGTCAAACCTCTCTAATGATGTTCACTTTAGAGTCATGCTTGAGGCATGCCTTTGATTACGCCAGTGTGTTTCAAAGTCTTTAGTGGGAGTTTTATTCAACTACCTAATAATCAAATTAACTTAGAGTGGTCGGTGCGCCAAAGCCATTTCTGTCAGTTGGGTCTCTAACAACACAACAGACCTATTAATAGATTATAAAACTGAAAGTTCTTGTTAATAAAGGTTGAGTCAGGCTACTTTTTCTTTAATTTTTTGGGGGGCTCTGTTTGTGTTAAATTCGGTTTCATTTTTTGTATCTTAATTCATTCGGGACATTCGGGAATGTCACTCTGACTTCTCTTTTGCTGACATTGTCATCAACAGACACATTAAGGAACTGACGAAAACACGACGGCGACGATAACAGAGGACGTTATAAAGCAAAATGTTTCATGAGCGAAACAAAAGCTCTGCACGTGCGTTAAAAAGTTAAAACATTCCTTTGTGGTCTTCTGCAAGACTTTGTTGTCGCCATGTTACGGCGGTGCTCGGCAAAAAAGCTTAAACTATGGCTTAGTTTATCGACGACTAAAGTCAATTAACTTTGTCATTTTTTTTCTGAATCCGTGTTATGATTTTTAGTTGAAGCCATGGGTTTTATCAGAAAACAACCGACAAAAATTATGAAACATTCGGATGAGTTCTTTGCAACTTTAGTTTTTTCCAAAGACTACAATTCAAAAGACGATTCATGTCCTGAAGTCCATAATATGATAACTTTAGGTATGAAAATATTGATATACAGTTAATATTCAGCACGGAGAGTCGATGAACGCTGGTCACAAAATATAACAAACCAGCATGGTGGGCTTAAACAAATTATCATGCCACTTCATAACTAAAACGGAAGATCAATTAGCAGTTCAGGGAACAACAGTTTCATGTTCTAGTCTTATAAACCTTGCAAAATCATGTTACTGTGATAAAAATTATGTTCATATTTCTTTGATCATAATGGAGCAAGTTGTTGACCTACGCAAGCTGAAATTAATTGTTGTCTTCCTTTAATTCATATTCATCCCAAGAAATTATTGAAAACAACTTTTAAAGACACAAGTCATTATACATTTCATATTTTTAATTGGAGTCTGATGACGCCAACTAATTACAAAAGGCTACGAAATTATATAATCTGGCACGCAACACAAGTTTTTCAGGTCTGTGCATGCCCTTAAGCGCCTCATAAGTTTGTCCCTATTACAAATGTTTTCACTCTTGTTCTCAGTCCTTTTTTTTCTCTTCGTGACAGTGAAAGGGCTCTGGTAACCAGGCTACCTTGCCAATACATCTCATTCGGCTGTAACAACAACAACAACATTAACTTTATTTTTACAAAACTGAAAAAAAAGACCTTTGTAGCCTGCAGTTAGCAGAGCTTTTCTAGGCGGGCTACTTAAACTGACAATAGTAGTCCTAGAAGAGGACTATATGTAGTTAAACGAGACCTGGATCTTAGATTGCATTGATCCGCGTTCCTTTTTTTCCTGAAAACTGACTCTTAAGTAGTTGTATATTGTATTCGTTTTCCACCCGCTTTGTTTACATTTGTCGTATGTCAGTGTCCAACAAAGGGATTGAAAGCAAATCATAGAGCAACATCATCAAACAGAAATAACTAACCATGCCCCCTGAATGTCAACTGTCAACTGTGATATATGCTTATTGCGGCAAAGACAAATTAATTAACACCTTCATATTTTCCACTAGGAGTTTTGAAAACCAGTTAATTAAAAATGTAGTACAAGCACGCTAGCATTACTCCATTGTGGAATGGTGTACTAACGTTCTTTGTCCCGAATTTTGTGAGCTAACTGATAGCCAACCTTTAATTTTTTGTCTTCTTGTTGACTTTTTTAAACCTTTTCAACGTTCTGTTGAATTTCTTAGTTGAAAAACCTCGTTTTCCTAGATGACATAGTTAATACCTACAAATAACTTTTCTTTTCCAATCGACAAGTTATAAGGATTTTACAAGAATACAATTTTTTATCTTACTTCCGTTACAAAGGAAGCATTCTGTTATTATCAAAAATCACAAAGTACAATTGAAAAAGAATGGTTCCTCAACATTTTATTTTATTATGCTTCCAGACAATATTATAAGAATTATCTGGATGACCAAAAAAGTCCACTGAGTGTGTCCTTTACTGCTTGTCTTACTTCTCTGGTCTTCCAATAGTAAAGAATCGGGTTCAAAGACGAGTTTAAAAGAGTCAAATTTGCTGAATAAAGCGAAGCGACGAAAATGTCTGACGAGACTCCTCTCTCAATGCGCAAACCCTGCACGATAGCCGTTGGCAGATAACAAACAACTAACGCTAACTGCACCCAAAGTGCGCTGGACACTTTTCTTTTGTAACGCACTAAGTTCAATTGAACTATTTGGCTTGGTTGTCCTCGATTAACGTTGCCTTGTGCGTGAATCTGGTTATGACTGAGAGTAAGGTAAATTTTCGTGTAAGAGAAGGTTGACGTGACTACACAAAGTGCTACAACAACGCAGACATACCACAAGGTTATACGTTTATTCCAGAGTAACATTGTCGCTCCGGCAGTGGAGGCAACCCAAAACACAACTACAATGCGATACATTCGCTTTAAAGTGACAACTTGTCTGTATCTGAGTCCTAATAACAGGGCGAGAAGCCTGTCCATGCTTATGGCGGTCAGTGAAAACAAAGACACACCACTCAAAATATGACTTGTGATACCGATCATAGCAAAAGCGTAGCGGCAAAACCCACGTCGTTCGTTGAGGATGGATATAAAATAAATAACAGAAAGAGGTTCTGCAATGATACCAACACAAAGATCAGTTGTCGCTAAGTTGCGGAACAAAACTTTGGACACGGCGCATGAAGTGAAGTCTCCTTGTGAAGGGCAACTAGGATCAGAGTATTCCCCAGAAATGCGGTAATGCCCACAAAACCATTTAGGGTTAAAAGGACTATCAAATGGTTATGGATTCCTTTAGTAAATTCTGTTGAACAAAACAGCTCTTCGTATGTTTGCTTTCGATCTCCAGTTAAGTTTGTTAACACCATGATACTGTCGCGCAAAACGAGCTCAATTTGTATCGCTGCTTAAAGTATTTATAATGACCACTCGCATTAGAATTTAATTTATCTTATGAAATTTTTATCATAATATGATACCTTAATACATAAAAATATCGATATACAGTTAATATGCAGCACGGAGAGTCGATAAACCCTGGCCAGAAAATAAAACAAACCGGCGTGGTGGGCTAAAACACATTATCACCTCATAACTAAAGCGGAAGTTCAATTTGTAGTTCAGGGAACAACGTTTTCATTTACTTCTCATATAATCATAACAAAATCCTGTTATTGCGACTAACATTATGATCATACTTCTTTCACTTAAGCAAGTTCTGGACCCACGCAAGCTGAAATTAATTGTCGTCTTTCTGTAATTTATATTCATCCCAAGAAATAATTGAAAAACAATTTAAAGACACAAGGCATTCTTAATTTCATATTTTTAATTGGAGTTTTATGCCGCCAGCTAATTACAAAAGGCTACGAAATTATATAATTTGACAGGCAACACAAGTTTTCAGGTTAGCGCATGCTCTTAAGCACCTCATAAGTTTGTCCCCATTACAGGTGTTTTCACTCTGTCACCAACCTTGTTCCCAGTCCTTTTTTTATTTGCGACCGTGCAAAGGCCCTGGTAACCAGGCCACCTTGCCAATACATTGCATTCTTCTATATGTAGTTAAACATGACATGGCTCTAGCCTGCATTGTTTCGCTTTTCTTTTTCCGGGAAAACTGACACTTAAGCTCTTTTATTTATTGTATTCGCGGTTTTCTTTCCCCGCTTTGTTTGCATTGGTCGTATGTCAGTGTCCAACCAAGAGACTGAAAACAAATTCATGCAAGATATCATCAAACAGAAATAACTATCGACGCCCTCTGACTGTAAACCGATACGGCTATCGTGGTAAAGACACAAGTTAACACATTCATATTTTTCACTGGGGGTTTTAAAGATCCAGCTAATTAAAAAAATGTGGTATAAACATGACTAGGGACACAATTATTCAGGCGAGCCCGTGCTCTCAAGAAAGTATTCAATCAGTTCTTAACCCTTGCCAGAAATAAATAACAAAACCCTTGGACATCATCGGACCATTTAAGCCTGAAAATCTCCTTCTTTTTCATCGATCAAGGCTGGTCCTATTTTATCTTAAGCTTAACAAATCGACGGCAGTTTTCTATGGTCTATACTCTTATAGACCATAAAATGACGTCAAAAAATGTTCAAAACTCAAGTGGAACCACGAGCCGCAGGCGAGTGGTTTCACTGCCAAGTTTTGGACATTTTTTGGCGTCATTTTATGGTCTATAAGAGTATAGACCATAGAAAACTGCCGTCGATTTGTTTTTTACAATAACATGGAAAAAGTGCGAGCGGAATTGGCTTTTTTTTTCGTTGAAAAGGCGCGCGCGTTACATCTGACGTCATTTTTATTGTCTGTACTCTTATAGACAATAGCTACGAGCCAATCAGCGCGCGGGAATTTGGACAGTTATTGTAAAATGTACAATCGCTTGCTGTAAATCTACATGTACATTGATAGATCTTTCAAAATTTGATTAAAACTCTGGAAAGTTGTTCCTTTATTCGTTTTTGTTAATTTGAATTCGTCGCATAAATTGGTGAAAGAAGATCGAGTGTAATTTTACGCTGGTTATCAAGCTCCTCATCAGTGGTGGCATATCATATGCTCAAGTGCTGAAGATGTTTGGTTGCCTAGTAACAATACCTGATTATTGCGCTTTTTCTCCTCAGTTTTCTTTTCCCGTTACGTTTTTTCTCCTGTTTTGCCTATTTTTCGTTCGCTCCGTTTGTGAAACGGGATGTCGACTGAAAATAAATTTTGACAAATGAAATCATCAAGCAGTTTTATAAGTGAGTAGTTTAATGTCACAAAAAACTAGCCAACGACTGTTAACTATTCAGGTTTTGCTTAACGCGACAGTCGTTTATTAAAATTAAAAATGCCTTCTTTCATTATTTTACTCCAATATTTAAGTGATGGATTTGTTTGGACAAAGCAAAAATCGAAAACTTCGCAATGGTAATTCATTAAGAGTTAAATCCTGCAATCGACTGTAGAATGGTGAGTGTACTCTTTACTGCTTGTCTCACTTCTCTGATCTTCCAACAGTAAAGAATTGGGTTTAACGACGAGTTACGAAAAGCCAGGGTTGATGAATAAAACCTAGCGACGACAATGTCCAACGTCATTCCTTTCTGAAGGCGCAAAACCTCCTCTATAGCAAATGGCAGATAACAAAAAACTAATGCTAACTGCACCCAAAGTGCGCTGGGCACTGTTCTCTTGTTACGCGCTATGTTCAATTGAACTGTTTCGCTAGGTTGTCCTTGATTAACGTTACCTTGTGCGTGAATATAGTTATGACGGAGAGTAAGGAAAATTTTCGTGTAAGAGAAGATTGATGTGAGTAGACATAGTCCTATACCAATGTAGCCATACCATAAGGTTATACGATGATTCCAAAAGGACATTGTGGTCCCGAAGGTGGATGCAATCCAAGAAACAGTTACAATTCGATATATTCGCTTCAAAGTTACAACTTGTCTGTACCTGAGTCCTTATAACAGAGCGAGAAGTCTGTCCACGCTTATGGCGGTCAGTGTAAACAAAGACACACCACCCAAAATAAGGTCTGTGATATTGAAAATAACAAATGCTGTGCGGCAAAAATTCCATCCTTCTTTCAGGGTAGATATAAGATAGGTAATAAAAAGAGGTTCTACAACGAGACCAACACAAAAATCAGTTGTCGCATGAAGTGAAGTCTCCTTGTGAAGGGCAACGAAGATCAGGTTATTCCCCAGAAATGCGGTAACGGCAACAAAACCATTTAGCGCTAAAAGGACTATCAAATGGCTGTGAACTCCTCTGGTAAATTCTGTTCAACACACCAGCTCTTCGTATGACGTTTTCTTTGGATCCCCAGTTAAGTTTGTGAGCGCCATGTTACTGCTGTGCAAAACGAGCCGTAAATTTGTGTCGTTGCTTTCTTTTAGTCTTTATAAATTACTAAGTGCATTTGACTGAAAACTTTAATCCATCTTATGAATTTTTTATGAAGCATATGGACGATAAAGGCTCTGAGAAAGTAGGCTTTACTTAGACAATGCTATATAGGCACTAATACATCAAACCTGTCAATATATTACTACCAGCATACAATGCCTCAGAATTCATTCTAATTCTTCTCTTACAATAAATATTCTTAATTTACGCTTTAAAGAAAAAAAACTGATTGGCTATCTCTTATGTCTACCGCTTTGTTGGCAACAGGATATCTTCGTATATTTGTGTTACTCGATGGCTTATGCAGACGCTTACTTAAACGAGTATTATGATCATGGATTTGATTATTTTTTCCTAAAAATATCTGTTAACGCCCCAGGAAGTTGACTTTGGAAAAACTGATGTTATACATCCGATTATAAATTTATTTATGTGATAAAAATTCAAAATATTCAGTTGTTGAAACAATGGCATACACTCATGATTATACCAGTTAAACAACATGTTCCGTACAATTTGTTTTGTAGTCTGAAAATTTTGTGTAGAGAAGTCAAACCACATCACCTTTAAAATAGATATGGATATATTAAAGCAAATAAATCGACCTGAAAAGAGGCTTAGTGACAAAGTGTCTAGCTTTACATATAATCCCAGTTAATTTAGACAATTTGTTTGCAACTATGTTAATATGTTCTTTCCAACTTAAGCTTACATCGATAAATTTGGTGAATTTTACCTGCGTAACAGTTTGTTCATCAATTTTTCAAACATATTCTGTTTGCTGTTTGGTTTCTTTTTGATCCAAAAAAGGATGAAATGTGTACATGTCTTGGAAAGATTTAAGGACAGTTTTATTACGCTTCAACCAACTTTTCCCAGTTCTCTATTCATTTGTGCAATTTTGTGCGACATGAATAAGTTGGTAACATCAGCAAACAAATATTAAATCTGAACTGTTACAAATATCGTTTATTGGGTACTTCATCCCCTACCCCTTTTCTTCATGTACGTTATACTTTGTTGTCGTGTTTGATTTCAGTGGTTGGCAGCATAAATCTACTGTAGAACCTGTACAAACTTATTGAAAATTGTGCTCCCTAGGAATAAACTACCTTTTTTTTTTACCATGGTGTGGTTATCAGAGCTACAAAAAAATGAAATAAGAGAAAGGAAAATTTGTATGAATTCGAGATAGAAGACTAATGACAAACCTCTCTTATGATGTTTTTAAGGTTTTAAGGTTTTTATTATTATGCACTATTTCAATGGCTTACAACAAAAGGAAATAAAAATAAATAAGAAAAGTAACATAAAGACAGCATTAAATTGCATAAATGTGAAAAGTAAAATGTGCGCAGTGACCAAAGGAGCTTAGGCTTTCAAGTTGGTCACTGCCACGTGCAACTAACTGGCGTATAACGTGCAACTAACTAGCGCAAAAAAAAGTAAAGAATAATAAAAGTGCAATAATAGAAACATACTACAATTTTTACATAAAAAAAAAAAAAACAATAGCCGACGTTTCGGCGTCATCCTGAGACTATTCTCAAGACAAAGTGGATAAATTAATGCGAAGATTTGATTTCTATACTCTTCAGTCTCTATAAATTAGCATTTTAACAATGGATCGCAAGTTCTTCAAGTGAATACTTTTGTGCGAATCGAGTCTGTTTGAACGTTTAGGGATGGTTTAAGGCAATCAAATTTGTTTGAACATTTAGTCAGCACGTGAAATTGTTCTGAAAGGCAAGGAGGTACGTTCGAGTTATGTTCGCTCAAGTAGTGTTTACAAAAAGACGACGATTTCTGTTTGTGTCCATCAATTAAGGAGATGCTTTTCATAAGAAAACTTTAATTTTCGCTTGCTTATGTTTCAAGAAATCATTACTGATCAAAAGTTATTATTATTATTATTATTATTATTATTATTATTATTATTATTATTATTATTATTATTATTAGCAGTGTGTTGCAATTGATTCAAGTGTAAAGGCTGTGTGTCAAAAATCTGTGAGCTGTGAAGACTTCTTGGTTTCGCAAATAAATCCACCTGTGCTGTTACCGACAATTCTCAGTTCAGTCTACAAACAACCCGCTCTCTACAACGAATCTCGTAACATAGCTTTTACTTTCCAATCGGCAAGTTACAAAGGTTTTACATGAATACAATTTTTTATCTTACGTCCTTTAAAAAGGCAGAATTCAACTATTATACAAAACTCACAAAGTTCAATTGAAAAGGAATTGTACTTCAGCTTTATATTATATTATGCCATGCTTCAATAGTAACATAAAACAGTCAAACATTATTGTAAGAATTAACTCAAACAACACAAAAGCCCCCTGAGTGTGTCCTTTACTGCTTGTCTCACTTCTCTGATCTTCCAACAGTAAAGAATCGGGTTCAATGACGAGTTAAGGTAAACCAAAGTTCCTGAATAAAACCTAGCGACGATAATGTATGAAGACACTCCTGTTTGAAGGCGCAAAACCTCCTCAATACCAAATGGCAGATAACAAACAACTAACGCTAACTGTACCCAAAGTGCGCTGGACACTGTTTTTTTGTAACGCGCTATGTTCAATTGAACCTGTTGGTTTGGTTGTCCTTGATTAACGCTACCTTGTGCTTGGATCTGGTTATGACGGAGAGTAAGGAAAATTTTCGTGTAAGAGAAAATTGACGTGACTACACAAAGTGCTACAACAACACAGCGATACAACGAGGTTATACGTTCATTCCAAAACAACATTGTCGCTCCGGCAGTGGAGAGAACCCAAGAAACAATTACAATTCGATACATTCGCTCTAAAGTTACAACTTGTCTGTATCTGAGTCTTAATAACAGGGCAAGAAGTCTGTCCACGCTTATTGCAGCCAATGTAAACAAAGACACAAAACACAAAATTCTGCCTGTGAAAGCGGAAATAGCAAGTACGTAGCGGCAGCTATTCCGTCGTTCGCGCAGGGAAGATATAAGATAAGTAGCATAAAGAGGTTCTGCAATGAGACCAACACAAAGATCAGTTGTCGCTAAGGTGCGGAACAAAAGTTTGGACGGCGTATGAAGTGAGGACTCCTTGTGAAGGGCAACTAGGATCAGAATATTCCCCAGAAATGCAGTAATGGCCACCAAACCGCTCAGCACTAAAAGGACTATCAAATGGTTGTGGATTTCTGTAGTAAATTGTTTTGCACACGCCAGCTCTTGGAACGACGTTTTCTTTAGATCTCCAGTTACGTTTGTGAGCGCCATGTTGCTGCCATGCAAAACGAGCTACATTTGAATCGTTGTTTTGTGTACGTCTTTATATCAACTACTACTTTCATTTAACTTTAATCTATCTTATGAATTTTTTAAGGATCATCTGGTTTTATCACAAAGGAAGCTAAGTAGAAAATTGAAAGAAAGGGATATTATCGTTGAAAATGCATTAACTTTTAAAAAAACTTACAATCCACTAGAAAAATATTTTTGCTAAAAGTCCTTTCACCACTCAATCTTAATGCACCTGACGCTCAAGAAAATTCATGCACTGTAGACATTTTTCTGTAAAAGGTAATTAATAGAAAGATGCGAGAAGATAACAGAACAGGAGAGTTGTTTAAGCTTCTTTATCTCTGATACATAACTAAAGAAGAAGATCCAATTTACAAATCAGCGAAAAAGGTTTTGTCTACTGTCGCACCTGTGCACACGTATTAAAAATTGTGCTCCCAAGAAATAAACTACCTTTCTGTTTTGTTTATGGTATGGTCATCAAAGCTACAAAAAACATAAAATTAAAAAAAGAAAGAAAAGAAACTTTGTATGCATTCGAGATACAAGGAGCAAGTGAAACCTCTTTGTTGATGAACATTTTAAGGAGTCATGTTCCCTTATTTCCTATGTCTACGTCAGCGTTCTTCGTAGTCTTTAATGGGAGTTTTATTCAACCACCTAATGATGCAAAGTAACGCGGTGCGCCAAAACCCTTTCCGTCAGCTACTTATAAAAGGACGTAACAGAGCTTATTCAGTAAACGATCCCAATAAAAACTTGACAACAAAAAGACACAATTGACGTGGCATATAAAATATCGCCCGTTTATTGAATTGTCATTCTCTAAAATTTAATTAAATATGGCGGCAAAATATTTGCCGGACTGATATAAATTACGTCACTACATAAAGTCAAACAAGCTGTGACTTCTGAACATTTTTCCCGCTTTTCTTTCTCACATCACTGAACAATTTTATGAATAATAAATAGCTAAATAGCTAAACTGAAGTAGCCACATGATTGCCAATTGTACTTTAAAGAAACACCATCCTACAGAAGTGTTGCGTTTTCTTAAAAAAAAAAAATAACTTTGGCAGTTAAGTATAACCACAATCTTTTATTAACAGCTTTACATAGCTTTGTTGAGATCTTCTGTCGTCCTACCAATTGCTATAATAACATCATACAGCTGTATGGCTTTAATAATAAATAAAAAGTTGAATCTATTCTTGGCCGTCAGGAAGAATGTCGAAGGAGAACATGGCACAGAAACAAAACTTCTCTTTTCTAGAGTCTTCCTTTGATTCATCTTCCTCCTTCTTCCTTTTCCAGTGATTGGACCTTTTACTCATAGGAGATTATTTCCTAACGTCATTGTTCACACTAAGCCTTATTAGCATATATCACAGAATACTTTTCGAACAAACAGAGACCACTCTGCATACAAAATTTGGTAATGAGGATAAATATCAGTGTGAGGCGTTGAATATTCTGTGAGAAATTACCTTTCAAAAGTTGTGAAATTTAATTTACAAAGAATGTATTGCTGGGTGGCAAGAGTTGCGACTAGGCCATAGGTTCTGTTAAAAGACTTGATACTTTGAAAGTTTATTTCTCAAAAGCTATTTAACATATCGCGCTCAAAGAACTACTAAGTTTGCCAAGTTCTTTCAGTGTATAGGCGAATCTTTGCTGAAGTCATTGTTTACATTTTTCCTCATTAGCATACGACTTAACTCATAGAAGCCTTGGCCGTATATATAAAATAAATGCAAATGTTGAAAGCGCTGATTAATTTGAGCACTTTGTGCAATTTTCAGCTCTTTGCAAGCAATATTGAAGGCAATATCAGCCATCAAAAACTGCGAAATTGCTGGCTGGCAAAAACGTTAATGAGCCATACCTTCTCAGTAAAATTTCGAGTTTTTAGAAGAGAATTTCTACGAAACCATTTGATGTATTTGGCTCAAATTTTCAGAGAAAACTGAAACTGTAATGCCCTTTCAATATTTAGAGTTTTTATTTTATTAGCGTCATCAGATAGTGATAGGCATATGTTAATGAGGCAAAAAGTGTAAACAAGGATTCGCCTATAGAGTGCATTTAACTTTAGCCAGTTTTTTTTTTTGTTTTCGTAACGCTTATGTATAATTTATAAACAAAGAACCTCCTATAAACCTTATTATTATGGAAGCACAGTTTGCATCTGTCAAACATATGCAAATTAGAAAAATTCAATAAATTTTTGTTATTTACTTTAGGTTGGGCATAAGTGAAATTCGACATTTAAACAGTTCCTTTAAAAAATCAACAGAGAAAAAAATTAAGTCGATAAACAAAGCAAGCTTTTCACTAGATCTTTCACTGCTTGCCTCACTTCTCTGATCTTCCAACAGTAAAGGATTGGGTTTAATGACGAGTTTAGGAAAACGAAAGTCACTGAATATGTCCTAGCAACAATAAGTAATGGCGATAGCTCACTTCGAAGGATCAAAATCTCCACTATGCCATGTGGCGTATAACAAAACACGAGCATTAACTGCACCCACAGTGCACTGGACACTGTCTTTTTGTATCGTGTCATGTTTCTTGCAAATATCTTGCTTGGTTGCCCTTGATTAATTTGACCATGTGCTTGAACTTGGTTTTGACGAAGAGCAAGGAAAATCTTTGTGTAAGAAAACATTGAGGTGACAAGACACAGTGCTATGACAATGTATCCAAACCACAAGGTAATACGGTTATTCCAAATATACACTATTGAACCGATAGTAGACACAACCCAAGAAATAAAGACAGTTAGATAGATTCGCTTCAAAGTCACAACTTGTCTGTATCTGAGCCTTAACAACAGGGCGAGAAGTCTGTCCACGCTTATCGCAGTCAGTGTGAATAACGACACACAGCCCAAAGCGTAGCCTATGATATGAAATGCATCAAATGCGTGGCGACAAATGGCCCATCGCTCGTTCAACACAGATGTAAAATAAGTAACAAAAACAGGTTCCACAATGAGTCCAACACAAAGATCAGTTATCGCTAAGCAGCGAAACAAAAGCTTAGACGGTGGATGAAGCGAAGCCTCCCTGTGAAAGGCAAGTAGGATCAGGCTGTTCCCCATGATTGCAGTAATGGCGAGAAAACTGTGGATCACTGAAAACATAAACAGGTGGTTGTATAATCCTCCAGTTGATTCTTTTGAACAATACAGCTCGGCGAATGACTTTTGCGTTGCATTGTCCGTTAGGTTTGTTACCGCCATGTTTTATATTGAGAATTGTAATTGAGTCAAGCTGAATTCAAAACGAACCTTCTGAACTGGTGGCCAAATTCTTGTTATTTAAATCACAAGCATGGTAAATTAAATGTGTCAAACTTATGAATTATATATGCAGTAGCTAAAAAGGAGTTTGGAATATCGTGCGAGGTTGTTTGAACTTAATCTTAGGATTTTTTAATTGAAAACTAACAAGTCGACAGCAAAGCCATTTTTCTTAGTACATGACATGAGTTGAAACATCATTTGGCACACTTAACACAATGGAACCACTGGTCTACAGTTTGCTTGCATCTTAAACCTTAATGGAAAAAACGGATATAAAACAGCAAGGCTTTATAGCTCAAGGAGAACTTTCAATTAGCGTTTAAGCAAATAATGCTTATCTTCTGTCACTCCTATATACACATTTGGAAGGAAAAATAAAATTATTTTGTAGCGTTTTACCGGTCAATAATTGAAATAAACTTTTTCTGTTTAACTTCAATTATCAAATAAAATTTCTTAACCGTAATTAAAAACATGAAGGTGGTATCAAAATTAACATTTAAAAATACGATTCGGATTCATCCACATGCGTCATCTTTTTGACAGAGAGTAATGTTCTATATATTTCTTGTATTTATTTTACATGACAAGCTTATGTCTCTATTAAAAACAATACACCAACCAAGGTGAGGGAAAGATCACTAAATTTTGCCATAAGAGAAAAGCAGAAATATTACATTTATATATATATTTTTTCTGAAGCATCTCAGCGGGCGGGAATCATAAATCCTTGAACTTGATTGGCTAATTGCACTCTCGTGTCCGGTCCAGCTTTTTCCTACCTATCCTATTCGTATTTCCGGAAACCACGGTTAATTATGGTCATGAAATCATTCTACTCCGAGACGAAACGTTGGATATTTCCTCTTGTAATGGAAATTTTTCGTCACTTGACGTTGTAAACAAAGAAAAAATCAGCAATAGAATAAAAGGCCTGGTTATTCCCCAAAAGGCGAGTATTCGTGTAATTTTGTTGACAAAACATTGCTGGGTATCTGTTTTGCAATATATTCTTTTCCTTGGGGTGTTGACATGCCGATTATCTTAATGCTTCTAACCTTGGGCAACCAATTATTGACAGGGTATTTTTTTCAGGAATGGAAGATCTCTTTTTAAAATGACGAAAAATTACTTTTCTTATCAGAACTTTCATGTTATTTTAAAATTTTCCTCGATCGCCAAATAAGACCTCTTTTCCGCGCATTTTCCTTGTTGTCACTATGCTATAAATTAAAGAATGGTTTATTCTTTTAGCTGCACGTATATTGAATTATGGATGCACTTAGGAAGTTTGGAGCGCACTGAACAAGCTAGAGTTGCTCTCGGCTACGCCTCGGGCAACTCTTACGCTTCTCTCGTGCTCTTCAAACTTCCCGCGTGCATCCATAACTCGATATACGCACGCTAAGCACGAACCAATTCTAAAACACCACAAAACCTATTTGCACCACACTCTCAAAATAACACGACTTGAGCGGACCCGTTGTCAAAAATTCAGGTAGATATATATCATAAGAATTGACTTCGTAAACAATAAAGTTCTCCGGCTTACTGCTATCCTTACTTCTCTGATCTTCCAACAGGCAAAAATACATGGTATTTCACTGTTATTATTTACTATTTACGTGTGTGTTAAACACACCAAAAGCCTAAGAATTTGACTGTGTCTTTAACTGCTTCCCTCACTTCTTTGATCTTCCAGCAGTAAAGAATTGGGTTTAATGACGAGTTTAGTAGAGTTAATGTCCCTGTAAATAGCCTGGCAACTATAATAGATGTTGACAGCCCTCCTCGAGGGGACAAAACCACCACTATAGCGTACGGCAGATAACAAACAACCAACGCTAACTGCACCCATAGTACTGTGGACACTGTCTTTCTGTATCGCGCTTGGTTTAAACAAGCTGTTTGGCTTGGTGGTCTTCGATTAACGCAATTTGCTTAAACTTTGTGTTTGCAAAGAGTAAGAAAAAATGTTTGCGTAGGAGAAGACTGAGGTGAGTACACACAGTGATATAACAATACAGCCGCCATACCATTAGAGAGAAGGGTTGCATCATAACGACATTGTTGAACCGAATATTGACGAAACCCAAGAAAGAGTGACTGCCAGAAAAGTCCGCTTCAAAGTTACAACTTGTCTGTATCTGAGTCGTAACAACAGGGCGAGAAGTCTGTCCACGCTTATTTCAGTTAAAGTAAACAAAGACGCTGAACTTAAAATATGGCTTGAAATGTGAAAGGTAGCATGTACATAGCGGCAAATACTCCGCTTGATCAACATAGACATAAAATAAGCGACCGAAAGAGGCTCTACGGTGATACCAACACAAAGATCAGTTATATACTGCTAAACTTCATAGCAAGACTTTAGAAGGCGGATGAAGTGAAGACTCCTTGTGAAGGGCAACTAGGATGAGAAATGCGGTTATGGACAGAAAGCTGTTTATTAAGTTTTCAGTCTGATACAACTCCTGTTTAACCTTACTTGCACCACGACGAAAACTTCATTTGAAAATATAACTTGGTGCTATTTACACTACTTTGCCACTTCTCCAACTCTTTCAACGGACAGAACAGATGGGAACGGAGTTCAAGCTGAGACAGAGAACAAACGATTTACCGTTATATGCTCACGATCTCAACAAAAGTTGAATTTGGTCATTTCACGTTACGTTGTTGTTTGGCCGAATGCGGCGAAAAAATGTACCAAATACCGAATACCATGCTTGATATCACCAAAACACCCCCTTAATGCTTTCCGAGTGCAGGGAATTAAACCGAACCACAAGTGATGTTTCCTTATCAGATGGTGTCGTGAAAGAAAGGCCATGCAAATACAAGTTCCTCCATTCGACTTTCGACAACCTTCGTGTAAATGATATGTGTTTCATTTTGGAACTTCAATATTTTCATGACACAGTTGATAGCTACAAAACGAGAAAGTTTTCAACTTCCATCTGTGAGCTTATCGAGATCTCTCATTTTCTGACTGGTTATTTTTCCTTTGATTCAAAATATTATCAGTACTTCTGCTACCATACAGTACTACGGCGGGCCATCGCGGTCATGACATCTCCATGATATCCTGAGATATCTCTTGTTATCATGACATCATGATATCTTATCCATCAAGTTGGTTTCTCTGTTAACGTTTTCGCCACAATACAACGTATTCAATAGTACATACATTAAACTGTGAAATATCGTAACAATTAACTAGGTGGAGAAAAAAGTCCTCTGATTGTTTCTTTTACCGCTTGTCTGACTTCTCTGATCTTCCAGCAGTAAAGAATTGGGTTTAATGACGAGTTTAGGAGAATCAAAGTTGTTGAATAGAGCCTTGCAACGGAAACCGATGATGCAATATCTCTTTGTTGGACAAAAACCTCCACAAAACCGTGCGGCAGATAACAAACAAGTAATGCCAGCTGCACCCATAATGCAGTGAACACTGTTTTTCTGTATCGCGCAAGGTTGATTCAGTTGACACTGTCTGAGAATTTTCATGTGCATGAACTTCGTTATGACGAAGACTAAGGAAAATTTAGCGTAAGCGAAGATTGAGGTGACTAGACAAAGTGATACCACAATGTAGCTAAACCATGAGTTTATTTGGTGATTCCAAAAATACGCTGTCGAAGCGATAGTGGACACAATCCAAGACAGAGTTAGCGTTAGAGAGATTCTCCTCAGAGTTACAACTTGTCTGTATCTGAGCCCTAACAACAGGGCGAGAAGTCTGTCCATGCTTATTGCAGTCAGTGTAAACAAGGACACTGTGCATAAAGTATAGCTTGTGATATGAAAAATAGCGGATGTATACCTACAGATATTCGATTGCTCGTTCATCGCAAATATCAAATAAGCAACCCAGAGAGGTTCTGCAATAATACCAACACAAAGATCAGTTGTCGCTAGGTTTCGAAACAAGATTTTGGATGGCGGATGAAGTGAAGACTCCTTGTACAGGGCAACTAGGATCAGAGTATTCCCCAGAAATGTAGTAAGGGACAAAACACTGTGTACCACTGCGAAACATATCAGGTGGTCGTGTATTCCTCCAGATAATTCTTTTGAACAATACAGCTCTCCGTATAACTTTTGCTTTTCGTCTCCAGTGAAGTTTCTTATCGCCATTTCACGGAAGCCAACGCTGTAGAAGGAATATAATGCCCGGTATTTAGTAATATTCCGTCACCGACGCAGGTTTTGTCGCACCGTAATGCAAATGAATGTTGAATTCATTACGTGTCTGGTGGCCAAAGTCTTCAAATCACAATATTGAATGTCAACTTAACTCCGTCAAACTTATGAATTATATATTCAATAACTGAATTTAATTTGGAGTTAGAGGAAGTTTGGTCAATTGTGCTGGGTTGTTTGAGCTTAAGTCGATAGCAAAGCTATCTCTTTACGTCCATGAGATGAGTCGACAGAATCCTTCATGTACCCAAGACCATATAAGCATTGATGTATATGTATACTTTACATGCATCTTAAAACCATGCTGAATTAACAGGAGAATGGAAGGCAGAGAAAAAGACAACTATGCTGGTCAGGCCAAATCATTTTGCGGCTCAGAATCCGACAAACGTTTGTCAAACCTATGGAAACATAGCACCTGGAAAAAAAAAAACAGGCAATTATTTTCGCTTCATGTTTGTTTATCCAAAAATGTTCTTAAAGGGAACATCTGGTCCGAAAACAAATGGGCGGTAAACTGTTGGAAATAGTGTCAAAATTCTAAATTTTAGTTTAAGAAGTAGAAATAACATCCAAGTGTGTTTAAAATTAGATATGATTGTCGTCTATTTTCGATTTTAAATTTCCCGGGCGAGGCCATCTTGGATTTCATGATGTCATTGCCTTGCCGCTATTGTTAGTAAAGAGAAGGTCTTTTGTGCAAAACAATAGAGAAAATGAATTTAGCTCGCTTTGTGTTGCCCTCCAGTGGCATGGCGTCAACAAACTCTACTGGAAATCATGAGCAAAAGTCCTTTGAAGATATGGTTTGTTCAGCAAAACTGACTGAAGGAATACATCACCAAATAATAGTTCTTTTGCTGCTTAACAGTTTTTTGGCCTTCACCGCTGTTTTGGGGAATACCCTGATCCTAGTTGCTCTTCACAAGGAGTCTTCGCTTCATGCGCCGTCCAAACTCTTGCTTCGTAGCTTAGCGACAGTTGATCTTTGTGTTGGCATCATTGTACAGCCACTTTATGTTACTTATCTATATGTTGTAAACGAGCGAAGGGAATTTTTTATTTGTCGCCACGCATTTGCTGTTGCTCATGTGACGGGCTATAGTTTTTGTTCAGTGTCGTTGCTTATATTGACCGCAATAAGCGTGGACAGGCTTCTCGCCCTGTTGCTAGGGCTTAGATACAGACAAGTTGCAACATTCAAGAGAATGTGTATAACAGTTACCCTTTCTTGGGTTGTATCTACTATCGGCTCGACGTTGTACCTTAGGAATCACCGAATAACGTTATGGTATGGCTACAGTAATGTATCGCTGTGTCTGGCTACTTCATTATTCTGTTACAAAAAAATTTTCATTACTCTCCGCAATAACCAAGTTCAAGCACAAGGTAACGTTAATCAGGGACAACCAAGCCAAACAGTTTGACTGAACAGAGCGCGATACAGAAAGACAGTGACCAATGCACTGTGGTTGCAGTTATCATTAGTAGCTTGTTATCTTTCACAAGGCATAGTGGAGCTTTCAATCCTTCAAAGAGGGCCATCGCTTTCCATTTTAGTCGTTAGGTTATCTACTGCAACTTTTGTTTTCCTAAACTCCTCATTGAACCCAATTCTATACTGTTGGAAGATCAGAGAAGTAACACAAGCAGTAAAGGACACACTCAGAGGACTTTGCTGTTCATCGAGTTAAATTTTCAATATATCTCTCTTCTGTTGCTTTTGTCACAGTTTAATGCGTATATCATCATTATACAGTATATTCATTGGTGACATTAAATTAGATTAATTGCGAATTACGAAATGGATGAATTTGGTTTTGAAAAATTAGCCATACCAAAAGAGTAAAACGTTTCTTTCTTTTCTGTTTCTGATCTCGATATTCGGCAGTAAAGACTTGGCTAGAACGCAAATTTCTGTAGCTCCAAACTCTGAAAGGAATAATTAAATCCCACCAGTGCAATTATCAGAACAAAGAACACTGATGAATTTGCAATTCGTCCGGTTTGTAAATATCTCTTTGGTATAAAACTGACAATGGTGTTAATTTACTTTTTTAATTTACTACTGAACTTAATAAAGTGAAGGAGTCCGAGGTGAGAATATTCCCCAACTGTCGGTCGTTGCTTATAATTAAACCAATAATCCAAGAATATAATTTTCATTGCGGACAGCAAAAGGAGCAGTAAAATCCCATAATTTGGCTTCCTTTCGTAGGAACCTTCCATACTACTTCGTTCGTAATGATGTTAGAAGATAAAATTACTAGCAATGAAAAGTATTTACGTTACGTAAATGTTTTCCAAACTGTTTTTTTTGGTGTTGGGAATTAAGAGGTGTCCCGCAATTTCGTCACATGTATTGGAAATATTGAAAAATTAGTGGACCTTCCAGTTTCTGTTCAGACCTCCCCTACTGTGAGAAAACAACTCTATTTAAGTTCATAGTTTGCTTTTCATCAGTTCTACTTTACCTGTTGATAGCTATGATTAACGTATACCTTCTCCTGTCATGAATTCGGTTGGGAAACAGGTGGATTATTCAATAAAGTGTGTTCAAAAAATAACTATGATTTGTTGGCGAAAAACAGGTGTTTATCACCGCAAACATCACACTCTTTTAATAATTGAGTATGTTTGAAATGGTTTCGTGAACAACTTTGTTCCTCTACGGAATTTCCTGGAATTGCCCTTTCTCTCGTATTTCAAATCATTCTTGGTCTATTTCCGCGAGTTTTAAACCGAATTCATGATAGTAAGTAGTTTCTTTTAATTCGACATAGTGTTTTAATCATCATGGGTGTAACACCTTTGAACTAAGGTGGCTTTTAGAGAAATTGAGTTTTGTTACGCAATCTCCGTATTGAATTTGTAATTACAACCACTGTTTACACAACAGCAATGTATGGAATAGGGCGGTACCTTAAGTCCGTTCCTTCTCTAAATATAACGTTTATTTTTGTTGTTATGTAATGATCTTTTAACTTTATTTTCTTGTGAAAGTTTGTCATTAACTATAGCTTTAAATCTGTGAAAGTGTTCCTTTCAATTACTATATTCCTCATCTCGTTTTAATTTGAACAGATCAGAACCGGAATTGTATTAGAATCTAAGCGAAAGTCATTTCGTTAGAGCTAACGTTATAAACAAAAATATGTTAATGACGGAACGCGGCCAACGTACTTCGCTTGACAGGTGTTAGCTGATGCATGACAAGTGTTTCCTTTTCTGGTCAGAATAAAAAGAGGTGTACAACAGTTTTCAGTCAGAGACAGAGAGTCAGAGGTTGTTGAAAGATGAACTGTACAGAATCAAGGACGATCATAGTAAAGAGTGTTGGTCAGGAGTGGTTCTATTCCCCAAGAAGCCCTCTAACCATGACAAACATTCGCTACCATTTCTTTGTTCTTCCTTTATTCCGTTTCCAGACTACTGTCAAATTAACACCGTGAAACATAATAATAAATATCAAATACCACTCTCCTTTCGGTAGGTGTATGATAATCTTGAGCTGGTTTGTGTACAGCCTTTCGCGATTCTGATTAGACAGTCGATCTCACGAACCTATGCAAATTAATTTGCGTCTTGGAGGTGGTACGCTATAAAAAAATCTTATTTCAAAAAACCCCGGTCGCTGCTTTTCATTACTTAGAAGAAAAAAGTAAGCTGTTTCTAACCTGGAAATAAAATTGAGGAAACACGAGGCCACAATGAGTTAGCTAGTGTTTGAAATTTTGGATCTACGTTTTGCATGATTCGATTCAATGATTCGGTTACTTTATTTCAGTAAACACGATGGGCAGCCAGAGTCCCTCCAGTTTTCCTAAACAATTAAATTTCTTTTGTTTGGACCATACTGAACCACTCAAGTTCTCTCCTTAGTTGATCCACGGGGAAGGGTTAATTAATGTGTGGCTGCCGTGAAAACGTAGCTGTCAATTGTGGTTATGTTTACATACGGGAGAAACTAATACTCAGCCTGCCAAACGTGTTTCATTGTTGAAACTACACTGAGTACAGACACAGAACAACACACAAAATAAGATATCCGATCATTTGTATTTTGTAAGCAATTGCAAATTTTAAATTTATCTCGAAAGAGAAGACCAAACATGTAAAAAAATAAAGTTTCGTGCTATAATTATTTGAAATATAGCTTTAGGTTATAAAAAATATATATATTCTTAGGAAGCTAATTAAAAATATTTGCCAGTAGGCCACGTTTTGTAATTAAGCGATTGTATCAGACAAAACACTAAAACAAAATAGCTTGATTGTAAAGGATCAATTTGAAATTCAGACAAAAAACCTTTTTTTACTTTTTCACCTGCGGATTCGTTCAAGCCAAACGTTAACTTAACTGCGTTAAATTTCATTGTCTTCGCCACTCTGTCTGCACGAGTCCCACTGCCTAACAGATACACATATTAAAATCAAATTGAAAAAGAAATTGTTGGACAATTTTCAATAAATAGTTATACGTCAGAAACAGTTAGCCACCAGGGCCCGGTTGTTCGAAGGCCGATTAACACTAATTCTCGATTGAAAATTAACCGACATTTTCATCTCGCTTTTTAAAAATGTTTTCAAGAGCTAATTTTAAACTAATAGTAAAGAAAAGTCTAAGTCAAAACTAAAGGATAAAAATCTTTTGAAAGAATCTTTACTGATTAGTCATTAAACTTGAATCAAAGTTTATGTTAACCCAGGATTAGCTTAACGGGGGTTTGAACAACTGGGTCCTGATAGTTAGGTACGTTCCAGTTCTTTATTAAGAATACATTTTTAATTCACTAGAGCACACAAGTATTTAGACTTTCTCAATGCACATTTCCTTGGGAGTCTGCCGTTTATCGGTCACTCTTTTAGTCTTAGAGGAACCTTCTGTAAATCGCTAGTTTTAGTGAGGTTGACATCCTCAATAAGGATTATTATTATTCATTCAAGATGGCTTGTGGCAAGCCTAAGAAGAATTCGATTCCATCGAAGAAACGGAAATGTTTATTCACCAGACGTTCTTTTGCCGCCTGTAGTATAATTGCTAGAATAAATCTTTTTTTTTTTTTTCAGAACTTTGAGGGAAACCGACTTTTCTTCATCGGAAAATACCGAGTTATAAAGCGACATACAAACAAATTAAAGTAACTGTACTGTATTTAGACTCTGTTAATTCGGTTGACTTTCTTCCAGAAAATCACACGTTTCAACAATTGAGTTCTTTAAACTTTAATCGGATAATACAGAGGATAGCTAGACGATCAACAAGCGAGGAAATATCTTTTTCCCTTGAATCCCTGACGCAACGTTATGAAGAAATGTTCAATCTAATACAACTGATGACTATTTTACCGTTTCAAATTAATTTTTTTACTACCGCAGGACAGACAAAATCCATCTTTATACTGCCAAATTTTATCTAGACGTTGTTTACCATCACACTCTTTAGTAATAGCAAAAGCTTTGAACAGTGACAAAACCGATGAAAAAAAGTATATTATAAGACTGAGTTAACTAGATGAACAAAGCAGCTCTCTGAATATGTCTTTCACCGCCTGTCTCACTTCTCTGATCTTCCAAAAATAGAGAAATGGGTTCAATGACGAGTTTAGGAGAACTAGAATCGCAGAAAATGACCTAGCATCTAAAACAGATGGCGTTGGCCCTCTTAGAAGGAGAAAAATCTCAACTACTTCATGTGGAAGATAACAAATAACTAATGCTAACTGCACCCAGAGTGCACTAAACACTGTCTTTTTGTATCGCGCCATGTTCAGAGGAACTGTTTGGCTTGGTTGTCCTTGGGAAACGTGGTTGTGGGCTTGAACTTGGTTATTGCGTAGAGTAAGGAAAATTCTTCCGTAACAGAAGACTGAGGTCAGCAGACACAAAGTCGTACCACAGTAGCCAAACCATATGGTTACATGGTGATCCCAAAAGAACATTGTCGAACCGATAGTGGCCAAAACCCATGAAAGAGTTATTGTCAGGTATATTCGCTTCAAAGTGACAACTTGTCTGTATCTGAGTCCTAATAACAGGGCAAGAAGTCTGTCCACGCTTATTGCGGCCAGCGTAAACAAAGACACTAAACATAAAATATAACTTGTAAGATGAAACATATCAAATGCGAAGCGACAAACATGCCATTGTTCGTTCAAGACAGCTATTAAATAAGTAATAAGAACAGGTTCTACGACGAGACCAACACAAAGATCAGTTGTCGCTAGGTTGCGAAGCAAGAGTTTGGACGGCGCATGAAGTGAAGTCTCCTTGTGAAGGGCAGCGAGGATCAGAGTATTCCCCAGAAATGCGGTAATGGAGAGAAATCTGATTCCCAGTGAAAGGAATATAATACGAATACGTATTTCTCCTGTCAGTTCTGTTGAGCAATACAGGTCTTCGTAAGATATTTGCTCTGCATCTCCAGTAAAATTTGCTATTTCCATGTAACTGTTAGTGCAATATTAAAAGAGCTGGATT
This sequence comes from Pavona decussata, assembly GCF_977016875.1. Lineage (NCBI taxonomy): Eukaryota > Metazoa > Cnidaria > Anthozoa > Scleractinia > Agariciidae > Pavona > Pavona decussata. The sequence continues at coordinate 765,009 of NW_028145449.1, forward strand.
GTTGACGAGGTTTGCTCTCGAAATATTTCAAATATTTCGTCCAACCTGGTTTTAGCAGGACAAACTGAGAAGTTTCAAACATCGAACTAAGTTTTCTGAATTTAAAACCTTTTCTATTTTTGGAAATTGCAATTCGATTGGTACTTGTGGCGAAGGAAGCGATTACGTACGGTTTTTCTGTATCATTGTGAACCGTAATTACACGAAAGATCCGAGATGAAGACAAAACAGCAAGGCCAGTTTAACCCAATTATATGTAAATGACGAAAAAGGAAGTACCAATTTGCGGCGGTTTCATGAGCGAACAGCGTTTTTATTATCTTCCGCTACACCTGTTCATTCATCCCATATGTAATGTTTAAAACACGAGCAGCAGTGTTTTATCGAGATCTGGTTTAAAACCACGAGGCGCAGCCGAGTGGTTTTAGACCCGATAAAACACTTGCTGTGAGGTTTTTGAACCGCTTGAAAAACATTCCTGGAAAAGCGTGTGTCAAGAGAGTTCATAACAATGATGCCTTTGTGAACGTTGGCAATTAGCATTCTAATAAGGAGGAGTCTTTTCATAGAAGCAAACATTAAGAAACCTTTATGTCTTCACCCCTACTAACATAAATATTATTGCTGTGTGCTGCATGTCCCGGGCTCAGTTTGCTGGGCAAAGGATAACAAAACAAACCATGATTTGGTGAAAATGGCTATGAGCAAAAGTCTCATAGCCCCTTTTATTTTTTATATAAATTGAACTAATGTATGGCTATGAACAAAGGCCCATAGCCACCTCATTACAACATCAGCGAAAGGACTACTACTGTCCTGAATTAACTATTAATGATTTTGCCCAGTAAAGGTGAGGGCAACCAAAACACAGGACTAGGAAAAGAGGACAGGGCCACAGGGCGGGTGGGAAAAATAAAAGGCGGCTGAATTCGTTCAGAAGTAATCCACTGACGAACGTGGTGCGTGTCTTGGTGCAAAGATCATGAACGCTAGAGGGTGGTACAATATAGATTGTCAGGGCCCCAGCACGTGACCCTGGTATCGTGACATTATGTCACACAATACAACAAAATTCCTAAAGAAACTTCAGTACTGAATAAAAAGACAAACAACAGATCGGATTGAAGACATAAAATCCTATTTGTAAACAAATATTCCCTTTATGTCTTCACCCCTACTAACATAAATATTATTGCTGTGTGCTGCATGTTCCGGGCTCAGTTTGCTGGGCAAAGGATAACAAAACAAACCATGATTTGGTGAAAATGGCTATGAGCAAAAGTCTCATAGCCCCTTTTATTTTTTATATAAATTGAACTAATGTATGGCTATGAACAAAGGCCCATAGCCACCTCATTACAACATCAGCGAAAGGACTACTACTGTCCTGAATTAACTATTAATGATTTTGCCCAGTAAAGGTGAGGGCAACCAAAACGCCAAAGCATCATGACAATTGACATGATGCCGCCCCACCCAAGGGAAATGCAGCACCCTATGTACAAAATACGCATTGATGACAAAATTGCAACATGATTAAATTGAATAACTTACAAAAGGTATGTTAAAGGTGGGAGATTAAATATGGTCCTAAAAACATGGCCATGGAAATATAATGAAAACAGCGACAAGGTGCCAATATACTAAAATGAGATAAGCAAGACTGTTGCACTTGAAAGACAGCCGCAATTCTCAATATCAGTTGAACAGATAAAGTGAGCATAAAAATTGCCGAGAGGAAGGAGACTGCTGCCCTTGCAAGTCAGCCCCATTCAACCCAGTAAAATTTGTAACAAAGCACATACTTAATATAAAATAATATCAACAATACTGACCTAATGTAGAGATGCATGAGACTGCTGCCCTTGCGAGACAGTCCCTACGTCAAGTAATCAAACAAGAGTTAAGGATTTACGAGCCAACAATTAACGAGATAAGTGAGACTGCTGCCCTTGCGAGACAGCCTCACTCAAGCAAGTCAAATGCTTTAGGAATACAAAAATGGTGAAATGAAAAAGGAAGGGGGGGGGGGGGGGATGGGCTAATGCCCTTGGTAAATGGCCCTAAACATAAACCTACTATTAAACTATGGTTGTACTGAAATAGATAAAATGCGGCTGTAAGTTGAACGCAACTGCTGCCCTTGCAAGACAATTCCGCTCAAATTCCTGCATACATGTAACCAAATTAGATGAATAAAAATTAATTAACCAAAACTATAAGTAATGCTGTGGTGGTGAATAAGACTGCTGCCCTTGCAAGTCAGCCTCCAACGACATCTAAACAAATCAAGTAGATACAGTAGATACTCGGATATACTTAAGAAATGCATTGGATTTCCAACGCCCTTGAATACGGATCTGAGCATCGGAAAAACCACGATCTGCAGCATATGATGCAGCTCCTATGCGAAAACTATGTCCCTTGTAACAGGAGGGGTCAAGCCCACGATATTTAATAGTTTGACAGAGTAGGTCTGCGAACAAAACCCTGGGTACTGGGGTCCCTTGAATGGTGAGAAAAATAGCACCTGCAGCATTGCCTCGTAATGCAAGATAATCAAGTATTAACTGAACTGGGGAGTGGTTATCCTGACGATTGACTACTAAGGAAAATGGGCGTTGATTATAGTTATGCTTGAAATCATGAAATGTAAGCTTTATGCCCACCACTTCTCTAGCAGGGTTAAGAAGCTTAGTGAGTTGATGAATTTGCAAAGGGGGGGCAGAAGCCCGTGTTGCAGTAATTTCACCCACTCTTAAAAATGCAAAAAATGCGAGAGAACACATTGCTCGAAATAAGGTTATCCGATACTGTGACCCAGTGATATGAGAAGCAGAATCTAATATTCTATGCAGTATATTAAGAGTAATTGGTAATCTGCAGTCCAAGCGGTGGCCAATCTTTCGATATCCTTTCAATGTTTGCAAAATGTAGAAAACTTTCCCTGGGTCAGAAAAACCCGCGAGCTTATGCGAGTACCCCAGAGCAGAAACGAAGGTGTTCACGGAGGAAGGGGCATAATGCTTATCGAACAAATAGGCTATGAAAAGTGCTAATGTAGGTGGTGGGATTGGGAGTGAAAACATTGTGGACTGAAATACATCGTAGAGAAATTGGTTGAAAAGTGCCCATGCCCTCTTATAAGTAGGTATTGAGGCTGGCTGAAGGCTTGCATGCATAAGCTTAGAAACTATAGCTGCCAATGCTGGGGCTGCAGATGGTGAGGAAGCTCCGATGGACAGGGGTTCATGTAAGCAGGGGCCAGCTGCTTGAAGATGGGAATCTGCAATCAAGATAAAGAATCTGCTAATTTGTTGTGGAGCCCAGGGACATGCTTAGCCTTAAAAACAATGTTGTACTTCAAGCAGACTGAAACCAGCTTTCGGACAAAAGACATTAAAGATTTGTCGCGACAGGATTGTTTATTAATGATGTAAACTAGGGCTTCATTATCCGTAAAAAATAAAATGCAGCGATTACATATCAGATGACCCCATAAGTGGAGACTCAAAACAATTGGATAAAATGCAAGAAAAGCAATATTCTTATGTAGCCAATCCGCAGGCCATTTCCCATAGCACCAGCGGTTTTGAAAAACGGCCCCAAAACCAAGCGAACCGGCTGCATCAGTGAATAAATTAAGCTTATCTGAGCTATGCCAAATATCATCAAGGAAGAAGGATCTGCCATTGAATGATGACAAGAAGGACAACCAAACCCTCAGATCTTCTTTTGCTTCGCCCGAAAGTCTGATGCGGTAATGACCTGCTTTAATGCCAATAGTAAGGTCGATAAGCCTTCGTAGGAAGGCCCGACCGGGTAGAACAACAGAGCACGCAAAATTCAAAAGGCCTTTTAATGACTGTAATTCTTGCAAAGATACCTTCTTGCGATGGAGGAAATTGGAGATGAGCTCAGTACATTTGTTAAGCTTATCTTGAGGCAAACGAGCTTCAGACTGAACGGTATCAAGTTCAATACGAGCAAATGAAAGGACGGTTGAGGGGCCACAAGTTTTTCCCGGTGCTATGGGAGTCCCTAAATACTGACATAAACTTAAGAAAATATCCAACTGTTTTTGGCAAAGTGAAACAGATGGGGCAGCAATTCGGAAATCATCAAGTAAATGAAGAATATTTTGAATGCCAAACTTCTTTTGGGCAATCCATTCAACCGAGGTACTGAAAATTTCGAAAGTTTTGCATGAACTGTCACAACCCATTGGCATGCAGCGATCATAATAATAACTTCCATTCCATTTTATACCCAGAAGATGGTAGTCACGGGGGTGAATTGGAATTATTCTAAGTTATTCTTAAAGTCTGTTTTGGCTAAAAAACAACCTGGGCCAGCGTGGTGCGTGTCTTGGGGCTGTTTGAACAGTTTATAGAGTCAGTCAACGTTTTTCATAGTCTTTAGTGGGAGTTTTATTCAACCACTCAAGAATGCAAATTAACTTGTAGTGGCCGGTGCGCCAAAGAAATTCCTGTCAGTAATGAACACAACAGAGATCTCATTCAGTAAAGGAACTTAGTTTGAACTTAACATCGAACAACAACGCCACAAACTTATCTTTACAGAAACGCACCACTGACCTGGCATGCACATAAAACATCGCCAAAAAATTATTATAATAGAAAAACACAACTGACTTGGCGCATAAAACATAGCCCGGGGTTGTGCTTTGCGTCTTAAAATTGTCATTCTCTAACATTTAATTAAATATTGCGGCAAAACGGTAAAGGGTAGACAGGGTCAGGATGCTTTTTATGTTGCTTTCTTTGTTTGAAATTCACTTTCTTTTTGCCTGAACAACAATTTAATGTACTACGTATATAGTCCTTCTGGAATCATGCTGCAGTGACAAAAATTATGATCACGCTTCTTTGATTGAAGCAAGTTGTGGAGCCACGCACCCTGAAATTATTTCTCGTCTTCCTTAATTCATATCCTTCCCAAAAGATATTGAAAAACAATTTAAAGACACAAGTTATTATATATATTTCATATTTTTAATTGGAGCTTTTTGCCGCCAGCTAATTACAACAGGCCACGATGCTTTAATTTGACAAGCAACACAAGTTTCCAGGCGAGCGCATGCTCTTAAGTGCGTCACAAGTTTATCCCTATTACAGGTGTTTTCACTCTTTCACCAATCTTGTGCTCAGTCCTTTTTTCCTCTTCGAGAGAGTTCAAAGACTAGTAACCAGGCTACGTTTGATTCGGCTATATGAAGTTTAACGAGACATTGGTCTTAGCCTGCATTGCTCAACGTTTATTTATTCCTGAAAATTGAATCTGAAGTACTTGAGTGTATTTTATTCTATTTGTTTTTTTTTTTTTTTACTCTTTGTTTGCATTTGTCTTATGTCAGTGTCTAACCAAGAGACTAAAACAAATTATAGAAAAACATCATCACACGGAAATAACTAAGCACGCCCCATGAATGTCAACTGTCAACTGTGAGATATGCTTACTGCGGCAACGACAAATTAACTGAAAACATTCATATTTTTCACTGGAGTTTTGAAAACCAAGTTAATAAAAGAAGGGGGTGGTATCAACATGGCTAGCAACGCAATTATTCGGGCGAGCGGTTGCTCTCAAGCAAGTGTTTTTACAGTCGTTAATGAATGCAATAAGCAAATAACTAAACGCTTTGATGTCTTCGTATCATTCAAGCCTCAAAATCTCCCTTGAGTTTTTATCATGGAAATTAGTCCTATTTGATCCTAAGCTGACATTCGCTTCCTGTGCCGGAATCTACCTTTACATTTATAGATCCTTCAAAGTTTGATCAAAATTCTGCAAAGTTCCTGTTGATTTATTTTTGCCACTTTGAATTATTCGCATAAATAAGTCCATGAAGATCGACTGTAATTTTACGCCGGTGATCGATCACGTGAACAGTTGTGGCATACGAAATATGATCACGTGTTGAAAAAATTTGGCTGCTAACTAACACTTACGCGCACATACCCCAAACAAGACCCGATTATGAGGCTTTTTCTTTTCTATTTATTTTCTTTTCCAGTTTTGGTTTTCTCCGGTTTTATTCATTTTTCGTTCGCTTCGTTTGCATTTCCGGGAGATCAAACGGGATGTGGACTGAACTGAACAAATTTAAAGAAAAGAAATCATCAAGCAATTTTATTCATAACTATAGTTTAATGTCACAAACAACTAGCCAATGACTGTAACCTGTTAAGCTTTTGTTTAACAATCGTAAAATTGAAATAAAAATGCCTTTTTCTTCTAATAATTAAGAGATGGCTTTATTTTGAATTACAAAAACGAAAACCTCACAATTTTAATTCATTCATAGTTTAATTCTGTCTGCGTCCCTGGACTGTAGAATGGTGCACTAACTTTGCTGTCTCGAATTTTCGGAACTAGCTGATAGCCAATCTTGCTTGTTTTTTTGGTTTTTTTGTTGTGGTTGGCTCAGTTGAACACTTCTCAACCTTCTGTCGACTTCCTTCTCCAAAGCAGCTCGTTTGTTTGGATGACACATGCAATTGATACTTGTAGATAGTTTTCCCCTTCGACACGTTGAGTTATATCGATTTTAGACGAACACAATTGTTTATCTTACCGTCTATTTAAAAAAAAAAACAGCATTTTACTATTATACAAAAATTCACAGAGTAGAACTGAAAAAGCGCGGAACTTTAGTTTATATTTTACCATGCTTCAATAAAAGCATTAAACAGTGAGACATTATTGTAAGAATTGACTTGATCAACACAAAAGTCCACTAAGTGTGTCCTTTACTGCTTGTCTCACTTCTCTGATCTTCCAACAGTAAAGAATCGGATTCAATGACGAGTTTATGGCAACCAAAGTTAGTGAGTAAAACCTAGCGACGAAAAGGAATGACGAGACTCCTCTCTGAAGGCGCAAAAGGGCCACGATAGTAATTGGTAGATAACAAACAACTAACGCTACCTGCACCCAAATTGCGCTGGACACTGTTCTTTTGTAACGCGCTATGTTCAATTGAGCTGTTTGGCTTGGTTGTCTTTGATTAAAGTGCCCCTAACCCTTCAATTTGTTTTCTTTTGGTAGATTTCCATATCATTCAAGAACTCATTTTCGAAAAAATTTTTGAGAAATATTGAATCCTTTTTTTTTTCACGAGCGCTAGAAGTGAAGGCAGTCTTGTCGATATTTTCACCTATCGTTCGCATTAGTCCCCCACTCGGCCAAATGTGGAGCGTGACGTAAGAAAAGGACATCGTGCAAAAATATCCGAAGATTCGCGGTAATGCTTCAATTGTAAACAGAGAAAATGGTTTTAAAATGTGTGGTTTTTGGATGCAGCAACTCTCGAAATGTAGAGAAAGGAATCAGCATGCATAAGATTCCTTCTGAATCCTTCTGGTGTCCTTTTCTTACGTCACAGCTAAGAAAGTGTCAAATGTCGGACGCTTCTCATTGGCTCGTTCCTAATGAGCCCACGAGACAAAAATTTGTCCAGCGGGGCTTAAAGGGCGCAAAAATTTAAAAATTTCAGTAACTTTTAGCGCTCGTAAAATAAAAATAATTCAATATTTCAAAAAAAAAATTTCGAAAATGAGTTCTTCACAGATATAGAAATCTACCAAAAGAAAACAAATTGAAGGGTTAGGGGCACTTTAACGTTACCTTGTGCTTGAATCTGGTTATGACGGAGAGTAAGAAAAATTTTCGTGTAAGAGAAGATTGTCGTGACTACACAAAGTGCTACAGCAATGCAGCCATACCACGCGGTTATACGTTCATTCCAAAATAACATTGTTGCTCCAGCAGTGGAGAGAACCCAAAAAACAACTACAACGCGATATATTCGCTTTAAAGTTACAACTTGTCTGTACCTGAGTCTTAATAACAGGGCGAGAAGCCTGTCCACGCTTATGGCGGTCAGTATAAACAAAGACACACAATACAAAATATAACCTGTGATACTAGGAACAGCAAATACGTAGGGGCAAATTTGCCATGGTTCTTTCAGGATGGATGTAAAATAAGTAACAACAAGAGGTTCTACAATGAGACCAACACAAAGATCAGTTGTCGCTAAGGTGCGGAGCAAGAGTTTGGACGGCGGATGAAGTGAAGTCTCCTTGTGAAGGGCAACTAGGATCAGAGTATTCCCCAGAAATGCGGTAATGGCCACAAAACCATTTAGCGCTAAAAGGACTATCAAATGGTTATGGACTTCTCCGGTAAATTCTGTTGAACACGCCAGCCCATGGTATGACGTTTGCTTTGGATCTCCAGTTAAGTTCGTTAACGCCATGTTACTCCCGGGCAAAACGAGCTAACCTGTATCGTTGCTTTACCTAGTAAGTCTTTATAGAGACTGAGCTCATTAAACTTTAATCTGTCTTATGAATTTTTGTCAGTATCAAGCACCATGTTTTTTTTTGGAAAGGAAGCTAAGTATAAGTTTTAAAAAGAAGCAAAAGTTTTTTGAAAATGTATTAATTTAAAAAAAACACAGTTCAGTAGAAAAATCTTTTTCTTGTAAGTCCGTATACCACGGAACCATAAGGTACCTAACGCCAGAAGAATATTCATTTATCTAGATATGTTTCTAAAAAGGTAATTAACATGATGATGCGGGAAGATAACACAACAGGAGAGTTGTTTAAACCACGTTATGACTGTTAAATAATTAAAGAGGAAGTTATTAAGAGTTCAGCGAATAATGTTTTATCTACCGTCGCACCTGTGCAAGCTAATTTCAAATTGTGCTCCCAAGGAATAAACTACCTTTCTTTTTTTATCATAGTACTGGCACACTAACAAAATCACCCTGCTTTTGATCTTTGCGTCTTAAAATTGCCATTCTCTAACATTTAATTAAGTGTGACGGCAAATGCCGACTCAATAACATATTATACAAATATCATCTGACTGAGAAACGTTTTTCAATATTGCGATTATTAAGGATCGAAATATGACAGCGTTCTGAGCGAGCTTCCTCTACTGTTATAATATTTATTTTCACGAAGGCTTGGCCGAAACGTCCAATATGCAGTTATAGCATTTTTTATTTACATATACACTCTTGTTTGTTGCAATTTATATTATTAAAAAACTGAAAGTTCCTGGTTCATACAGGTTGATCCAGGCTGCTTTTGTGTTAAATTCGGTGTAGTTTTTTGTATCTTAATTCATTTTTGGGAATGTCACTCTGACTTCTCTTGTTGCTCACTTTGTTTACATTTGCCGTACATCAACAGACATATTAGGGACCTTACGAAAACACGACGGCGACGATAACGAGGATGTTAAAAATGAAAATGTTTCATGAGGAAACAAAAGCTCCGAACGTGCGTTCAAAGGTTAGAACATTCCTTTGACGTCTTCTGCAAGAGTATGCTGTCGCCATGTTACGGCAGTGCTCGGCAAAAAGCTTAAACTATGGCGTAGTTTATTGACGACTTAAGTCAATTTACTTTGTCAAGTTTTGCTAAATCGGCGTCATGAGCTTTAGCTGAAGTTATGGATTTTATCAGAAAACAACAGACAAAAATTATGAAACATTGGGATGAGTTCTTTGCAACTTTATCTATTTCCGAAGATTATAATTCAACAGACAATCCATGTCCTAACTCCATAAGATGATAACTTAATATATAAAAATATTGATTTACATTTAATATGTAGCACGGCGAGTCGATAAACGCTGGTCACAAAATATAACAAACCAGCATGGAGGGCTTAAACAAATTATCACTTCATAACTAAAACGGAAGTTTCATTTGTAGTTCAGGGAACAACGATTTCATGCACTACTCATAGCGATAAATAATAATAGGGAAATCATGTTACTGTGACAAACATTATGATCATATTACTCAGATTGAAGCAAGTTTTCAACTCATGCAGGGTGAAATTAATTGTCGTTTTCCTTTAATTCATGTTCATCCCAAAAAAATATTGAAAAACAATTTAAAGAAAGAATTCATTATATATTTCATATTTTTAATTGGAGTTTTGTGCCGCCAGCTAACTACAAAACGCTATAAATTAATATAATTTGACAACCAACACAAGTTTTCAGTTTTTTTTTCAAAATGTATTAACTTATAAAAAACTTACAATACACTAGAAAAATCTATTTCCTAAAAGTCCTTCCACCACTCACTCTTAATGCACCTAACGCTCAAGAATATTCATCCACTATAGACATCTTTCTGTAAAAGGTAATTAACAGGAAGATGCGAGAAGATGACAGAACAGGAGAGTTGTTTAACTAAAGAGGAAGATCCAATATAATTTTTTGTCTACTGTCGCACCTGTGCCAACCTAGTGAAAAATGGGCTCCCAAGAAATAAACGATCTTTTTTTTTATTCATGGTATGGGAGTTTAAGAAAATAAGACAATAAAACATCTGTATCGGTTGTACAGATACAAGACAAAAGTCGAACGTCCATGATCATGTTTGAACAGCTTATAGAGTCAGTCAACGTTTTTCATAATCTTTAGTTGGAGTGTTATTCAGCCACTTAAGAATGCAAATTAACTTGTAGTGGCCGGTGCGCCAAAGAAATTCCTGTCAATAATGAACACAACTGTGATCTCGTCAGTTCAATAAAGGACCTTAACATCGCAAACCAACACTACAAACTTATCATAATAGAAAAGCACGATTGACCTGGCACATAAAACGTCGCCCGGGTTTGCGCTTTGCGTCTTAAAATTGTCATTCTCTAACATTTAATTAAATATGGTGGCAAACGGGAGAGGGTAGACAAAGTCAGGGATGTTGTTTTTGTTTGTCTGTTTCTCTGTTTGTTTCAATTCGCTTTCTTTTTGCGGGAAGAACGATTTCATATACTACGTATATAATAATTTTAAACTCATGTTACTGTGACAAAACATTATGATCATACTTCTTTGATTGAAGCAAGTTTTGGACCCACGCAACCTGAAACTAATTGTAGTCTTCCCTTAATTTTTTTTCATGCCAAAAAAACTATTGAAAAACAATTTCAAGACACAAGTCACTATATTTCATATTTTCAATGGAAGTTTTACGCCGCCAGCTAATTACAACAGGCCATGAATTGCTTTATTTTGACAAACAACACAAATTTTCAGGTGTGCGCATGCTCTTAAGCGCCTCATAAGTTTGCCCCTATTACAGGTGTTTTCACTCTGTCGCCAACCTTGTTCCCAGTCCTTTTTTTTCTGTTCGCGACAGTACAAAGGCCCTTGTAGCCAGACTACCTTGCCAATACATCTCATTCGACTATATGTAGTTAAACGAGACGTAGATCTTGGACTATATTGATCCGCGCTTCTTTTTGCCTTGAACTTTAATTTATCTTACGAATTTTTTGAGCACCTAAATCTATCAGAAAGGAAGTTCACAAGAAATTTGAAACATCAGGATAAGTTCACTGAAAATGTATTAATTTTCACAAATTACAATTCAGTCAACAAATATGTTTTGTAAGTCTTTATACCACGCAACCTTAATGCCCCTAACGCCCCAAGGATATTCATTCATGCACAATAAACATGTTTCTGTGAACGTAGATAACAGAAATATGCGAGAAGATGACAAAAAATGAGACTTGTTTCAGTCTCTTATGACAGTTGCAGTTACATCATTAAAAAGGAAGTTCCAATATCAGTTCAGCGAATAATCTTTTAAATACAGTCGCAGCTGTGCAGACTTACTGAATATTGTTCTTCCAAGGAATAAACTACCTTTCTTTTGTTATCATGGTATGGGAGTAAAAAGAGAATCAGAGAACTAAAAATTTGTTTGTCGTGAGAGAAAAGGTAAAACCTTTATGATGATGTTTGAACAATTTACTGAGTCAATCAACGTTTTTCATAGTCTTTAGTGGGAGTTGTATTCAACTAATTAAGAATGCAAATTAGCTTGTAATGGCCGGTGCACCAAAGCAACAGAGATCTCGTTCAGTAGAGGACCTTAGTACAAACTTAACATCGAACAACAACACCATAAACTTATCATTGTCATTGTCATCTAACATTTGATTAAAATATGGCGGCAAATGGTAGAGGGTAGGCAGAGTCAGGCGGCTATTTTTGTTTTTCTTTTGTTGTTGTTTTAAATTCGCTTTGATGCCGACTGTGACAAACATTATGATCACGCTTCTTTGATTGAAGCAAGTTGTGGAGCCACGCACCCTGAAATTATTTCTCGTCTTCCTTTAATTCATTTCCATCCCAAAAATTATTGAAAAACAATTTAAAGACACAAGTTATTATATATTTCATATTTTTAATTGGAGGTTTGTGCCACCAGCTAATTACAACAGGCCATGATGCTATAATTTGACAAGCAACACAAGTTTCCAATCGAGTGCATGCTCTTAAGTGCGTCACAAGTTAATTCCTATTACAGGTGTTTTCTTTATATCACCAATCGTGTTCTCAGTCCTTTTTTCCTCTTCGAGACAGTGCAAAGACTGGTAACCAGTCTACGTTTCATTCGGCTATATGTATTTTAACGAGACATTGGTCTTAGCCTGTATTGGTTCACTTTTATTTCTTCCTGAAAATTGAATACTTGTGTGTATTTTATTTATTTGTTTTTTTTTTAATCTCTTTGTTTGCATTTGTGGTATGTCAGTGTCCAAACAAGAGACTGAAAACAAATTAAAGAAAGACATCAACAAACAGAAATAACTAAGCACGCCCCCTGAATGTCAACTGTGAGATATGCTTATTGCGGCAAAGATAAATTAACTGAAAACATTCATATTTTTCACTGGAGTTTTGAAAAGCCAGTTAACGAAAAAAAAAAAAAAAAAAAAAGATTGTGGTACTCAACGTGACTAGCAACACAATTATTCGGGGGAGCGTGTGCTGTCTAGCAAGTGTTTTAACAGTCGTCAATGCAAGCAATAAGCAAATAACTAATCGCTTCGGCGTCTTCGTATCATTCAAGCCTCAAAATCTCCCTTTTTATCATGGAAATTAGTCCTATTTGACCCTAAGCTGACATTCGTTTCAAAATTCTAGAAAGTTCTTCTTGATTTATTTTTGCCACCTTGAGTTATTCGCATAAATAAGTCCATGAAGATCGACTGAAATTTTACGCCAGTGATCGATCACGTGAACAGTGGTGGCAAACGAAATATAATCGCGTGTTGAAGAAATTTGGCTGCTAACTAACACTTACGCGCGCATACCTCGATCAAACAAGACCTGATTATGAGGCTTTTTCTTTTCTATTTTCTTTTCCAGTTTTGGTTTTCTCCGGTTTTATTCATTTTTCGTTCGCTTCGTTTGCATTTCAAGGAGATCAAACGGAATGTGGACTGAACTGAACAAATTTAAAGAAAAGAAATCATCAAGCAATTTTATTCATAACTAGTTTAATGTCACAAACAACTAGCCAATGTCTGCTAACTGTTAAGCTTTTGTTTAACAGTCGTAAAATTAAAATAAAAATGCCTTTTTTTCTTCTAATAATTAAGAGATGGATTTTCTTTGACAAAGCAAAAACGAAAACCGCACAATTTTAATTCATTCATAGTTAAGTTCTGTCTTCATCCCTGGACTGTAGAATGGTGTACTAACTTTGCTGTCTCGAATTTTGGGAACTAGCTCATAGCCAATCTTGCTTGGATTTTTTCTTGTGGTTGGCTTATATTAGTTGAACACTTCTCAACCTTCTGTCGACTTCCTTCTCCAAAGGAGCTCGTTTGTTTGGATGACCAATGCAATTGATACTTGTAGATAGTTTTATTCCTTCCACACGTTGAGTTATATCGATTTTAGACGAACACAATTGTTTATTTTACCGTCTATTTAAAACAGCGTTTTACTATTATACAAAAATTCACAGAGTAGAACTAAAAAAGCGCGGAACTTTAGCTTTATATTTTACCATGCTTCAATAAAAGCATTAAACAGTAAGACATTATTGTAAGAATTGATTCGATCAACATAAAAGTCCACTGAGTGTGTCCTTTACTGCTTGTCTCACTTCTCTGATCTTCCAACAGTAAAGAATCGGATTCAATGACGAGTTTATGGCAACCAAAGTTGCTGAATAAAACCTAGCGACCATAATGGCTGACGTAACTCCTCTCTGAAGGCGCAAAAACTCCTCGATAGCAAATGGCAGATAACAAACAACTAACGCTAACTGCACCCAAAGTGCGCTGGTCACTGTTTTTTTGTAACGCGCTATGTTCAATTGAACTGTTTGGTTTGGTTGTCTTTGATTAACGTTACCTTGTGCTTGAATCTGGTTATGACGGAGAGTAAAGAAAATTTTCGTGTAAGAGAAGATTAACGTGACTACACAAAGTGCTGCAGCAATGCAGCCATACCACGAGGCTATACGTTCATTCCAAAATAACATTGTTGCTCCGGCAGTGGATACAACCCAAGAAACAACTACAATGCGATATATTCGCTTTAAAGTTACAACTTGTCTGTACCTGAGTCCTAATAACAGGGCGAGAAGCCTGTCCACGCTTATTGCGGTCAGTGTATACAAAGACACACCACACAAAATATAATTATAAGCTGTGATATTGGACACAGCAAATACGTAGCGGCAAATATTCCATGGTTCGTTCAGTGAAGATATAAGATGAGTAACAAAAAGAGGTTCTACAATGAGACCAACACAAAGATCAGTTGTCGCTAAGTTACGGAACAAGAGTTTGGACGGTGCATGAAGTGAAGTCTCCTTGTTAAGGGCAACTAGGATCAGAGTATTCCCCAGAAATGCGGTAATGGACACAAAACCATTTATCGCTAAAAGGACTATCAAATGGTTATGGACTTCTCCGGTAAATGCTGTTGAACACGCCAGCCCATGGTATGACGTTTGCTTTGGATCTCCAGTTAAGTTTGTTAACGCCATGTTAGTGTCGGGCAAAACGAGCTCAATTTGTATCGCTGCTAAAAGTATTTATAATGACTACTTGCATTAAAATTTAATTTATCTTATGAATTTTTTATAAGCATCTGGTTTTTATCAGAAAGGGAGTTGAGAAGAAATTTGAAAGATTTGGAGAAGTTCATTGAAAATTAGTTAATTTCAAAAATTCAATTCATTAGAAAAATCCATTTATTATGAGTCCGTAAATACGGAACCTTAATGTACTATCGCCACAAGAATATTTATTCACGGTAGAAATGTTTCTGTATACGGTAATTTAGTAAACAGAAAGATGCGAAAAGATGACACAACAGGAGGGGTTTTTCATCCACATTAACACTTTTACATAAATAATGAGGAAGTTTTAATTTGCAGTTCAGCGAATGTTTTGTCTACTGTCGCACCTGTGTAAGCAAATTGTGCTCCCATTTAACTACCTTTAGTTTTTGATCATGGTATGGTTACCAGAGCTTCAAAAACACTGAAAGAAGACAAAATAAAATTTGTATGCTTTCCACATAGAGGACGAATATCAAACCTTTCTGACGATGTAAACGATCCCAGTATAAACTTGACAACAGAAATGCACAATTGACCTGCCACTTAAATAAACAGACATCAAAACATCGAACAGCATTACTTCTAATTTTTCTTATAAAATGCTTTAACTAGCAACGGACCATCCGTTCACATATATAATCACCCTGCTTTTGTTCTTTGCGTCTTAAAGTTACCATTGTCTAACATTTAATTTAGTATGGCGGCAAATGCCGACCCAATAACATTTTATACAAATATAATCTGACTGAGAAACGTTTTTGAATATTGCGAGTATTAAGGGTCGAAGGGCAGTGTTCTAGGCGAGCTTCCTGTACCGTAATGATATTTACCTCCACGAAGGCTTAACGGAAACGTCCAATGTGCAGTTATAACATTTTTTATTTACATATGTAGACTCTTGTTTCTTGCAATTTATATTATTACAAGACTGAAAGTTCCTTTTCATACCGGTTGAGTCAGGCTGCTTTTTCTTTTAATTTTGTTTTGGGTTCCGTTTGTGTTGAATTCGGTTTCATTTTTTGTCTCTTAATTCATTTTCCTGAATGTCACTCTCTGACTTATCTTTTGTTCACTTTGTTTACATTTGCCGTACATCAACAGACATATTAGGGACCTTACGAAAACACGACGGCGACGATAACGAGGACGTTAAAAAGCAAAATATTTCATGAGCGAAGCAAAAGCTCCGCACGGGCGTTAAAAAGTGAGAACATTCCTTTGACGTCTTCTGCAAGAGTATGCTGTCGCCATGTTACGGCAGTGCTCGGGAAAAAAGCAGAGATCTCATCCAGTAAAGGACCTTAGTATAAACTTAATATCGAACAACAACACCACAAACTTATCATAATAGAAACGAACGACTGACATGGCACATAAAACATTGCGCGGGTTTGCGCTTTGCGTCGTAAAATTGTCATTCCCTTACATTTAACTAAATATGGCGGCAAACGGTAGAGGGTAGACAGAGTCAGAATGCTTTTCTTGTTTGTTTTAAATTCGCTTTCTTTTTGCCTGAGCAACGATTTAATGTACTACGTATATAATCCTTTTAAAATCATGTTACTGTGAGAAACATTATGATCATGTTTCTTTTATTGAAGCAAGTTGTGGAGCCACGCAAGCTGAAATTAATTGTCGCTTTCCTTTAATTCATATTTATCCCAAAAAACTATTGAAAAACAACTTAAAGACACAAAGTCACTATATTTCATATTTTTAGTGGGATTTTTACGCCGCCAGCTAATTACAATAGGCCATGCATTGCTTAATTTTAACAAGCAAAACAAGTTTTTCAGGTTATCGCATGCTCCTAAGTTTGTCTCTATTTCAGGTTTTTTCGCTCTGTCACCAACCTTGTTGCCAGTCCTTTTTTTCTCTTCGCGATAGTGCAAAGGCCCTGGTAACCAGGCTACCTTACGAATACATTGCATTTGGCTATATGTAGTTAAACATGACATCGCTCTAGCCTGCATTGGTCCGCTTTTCTTTTTTCCGTAAAAACTGACACTAAAGCACTTGTATTTATTGTATTCGTTTTTTCCCCGCTTTGTCTATATTTATCGTATATCAGTGTCCAACCAAGACTGACTGAAAGCAAATCATAGAAAAACATCATCAAACAGAAATGACTGGCCACGCCCCCTGAATGTCCACTGTCAACTGTGAGACATGCCCATTGCAGCAAAGGCAAATTAATCAACACATTCATATTTTTCTCTGGGAGTTTTGAAAAGCCAGTTAGTTAAAAAAAATGTGGTTAATGCTCCCAACCCATGAGAAATAAGAACACAGCAATGATATGTGGGGTAAGGGGTTGGGAATGAAGTATTCCAATAGCAGGCCAGTGGAACTAAATTCCAATCAATAACTGAATCACTAATCTGGCTCCTCTCCGGGGATGCAGGTCACAAACCCCTGGGAGGGGTTCCTAATCTTCTTCGGGGCTGCAGTCACAATACCCCGAAAGAGGTCCTTACTCCCTTTCAGGGCTGCAGGTCACAATACCCTGAAAAGGTCCCTACTCCCCGTCAGGGCTGCAGGTCACAATACCCTGAGAGAGGTTCCTAGTTCTAAGGGAGTTTAGACTCATGGTTACCATGGTAACCCATCAATTCTGTGAGTCTATGGGGCCAAGAGTGCCTGTAAGGGAGCACTTCATCCCAGCCCAAATTTTATTTGTGTATTTTGATTAGACAAATCTAAATTGTAGACTAACTCCTTACTACAATTATGTAGTCCTTGGGATTAGACAAGGCTAATCAGTTCATTCAGTGTCTTTGATGCATATAAACTGCATAAAATTAATACCAACAGCATTGGTTGCTAACAGTAACAAAAATAGCTCATAACTGGAACGTTTTGTATGAAGAGATATCAATACATATTGCTGTGTATCTGAAAATTAGAAACATGTACATTGGCTGTACATAGGAAAGCTAGTCAATGATCCCGTAACGTGGGGGCCAAGGCCCAGCTTAGCAGCTTAAGTAAGATATAATTATAACTATTCATAAATTCATAAGCATTGTGTAATACTAGTGTTAATTTGTGTGTGACATGCTTAAACCATAGGGTGGGGGGGGGGGGGGGAGGGAAAAACACGTCGTAGAACAAGACAACTACAGTTTGCTAGCTCGCAGCGACGGAATGAATGAACACACAACTCGTGCTCGATGTCTGAGGATTGATTGACAGTGAAATACCAGCCGATTCTGATTGGCTCAGCGTACAGTTTGCGTTACTAATGCATGTGATCCCGATAAACTTTGGACTGTGAAACCCTACCCCCTACCTTAAAGCATGTCACACAACCAGCACGTAATCTGTCATGGTTGTCCCATTAACTTAAATTTATGAGGACATAAATTGGTCTTTAGTGCTCCCAACCCATGAGAAATAAGAACACAACAATGATATGTGGAAGGGGTTGGGAATGAAGTACTCCAATAGCAGGCCAGTGGAACTAAATGCCATCAATAACTGAATCACTAATCTGGCTTGGTAAGGGGGGTCAAAGCCCCCTCCTCTCCGGGGATGCAGGTCACAAACCCCTGGGAGAGGTTCCTAATCCTCTTCGGGGCTGCAGTCACAATACCCCGAAAGAGGTACTTACTCCCTTTCAGGGCTGCAGGTCACAATACCCTGAAAAGGTCCCTACTCCCCCTCAGGGCTGCAGGTCACAATACCCTGAGAGAGGTTCCTAGTCCTAAGGGAGTTTTCCTAATCCTCTTCGGGGCTGCAGTCACAATACCCCGAAAGAGGTCCTTACTCCCTTTCAGGGCTGCAGGTCACAATACCCTGAAAAGGTCCCTACTCCCCCTCAGGGCTGCAGGTCACAATACCCTGAGAGAGGTTCCTAGTCCTAAGGGAGTTTAGACTCATGGTTACCATGGTAACCCATCAATTCTGTGAGTCTATGGGGCCAAGAGTGCCTGTAAGGGAGCACTTCATCCCCACAAATACACAAAGTGTATTCCCCATAGACGAAACAACCCCGACCCCTAAAATAAGTAATGAATTAACTAATTAAAGGTATCACCTAACTGCTGACGGGAAACCCCAGAAAGAAGGGAAGGTGGGCACTGTAAAAGTTGCATGTGCCTCTGTTCGCGTCCCCTGTTTTAGACACATTTCGCTGGGGTCCATTGGAAAAGAGCGGATACTCTTCTTTGAGTATCGCTGGTGACACAGTAAAAATGGTTAACCAAAGCTGAGTGTCAACCACTGACCAATTAATAGACTTATTTACGCTAGCTTTCTGGCGAAACTTAAAGTCATAAATGGCCCATCCTAACCCTTTGTGCACACGGGCTGCGTATCTAATTAAACTCACATATTGCAAGAGTTCCTGCGATCGTGTTGGGAACTTGCCGATTAGTACACTCATATAGGACGTAAAAGCAATGGTCCACTGTTCAATATCGGTAATAGGGGTGGAGGCCGTCTGCTTCGATTTCTTCGACACCCTAACGACGGAGTTCTCTAAGGAGAGGACAAGATTATCCTCCTCGTCGTGCAGCGACAGGTTCTTAGGAAGTAGTTTGGGAAGATCAAAAAAAAAAAAAACTCACCACATTGGATGTCTTTGATATACTGCCCTGGGATGTCTTGGAAGGGCGATGCGAAGTTAACCGCAGCAGTGTTCGTGGGAACTGTCGTTTCGGGCGCTGTGCCACGCACAAGCGAAGCGGGCCTTTGGGCAAGGAGGCTCGACAAAGCACTCACAGCGGCCCTAGCCGCTTCGGTCGCTATCTCCCTGGCAGATTGTTTCACAGTGTCCGCAATTAATTGTTGGATCGTCTGTATCTGGCCGTCTGGAAACTCAGTGCGCTCTTGCCTGTGTGCCGCCGTTTCGTCGTTGTTTGGAGTTGCTGGTTCGTGTTCATTGATGTTTTGAACCTGAGTTGGTGGTGGATTGTTCAGCTCCCGGAGCCGGCGTTCGAGAGTCCTTCGGACTCCTGTCGACGGAATTCCATGTTGAACGCAAAGAGAGCGAAGGTCGGCGATGGATAGGGCTCCAAGCACAGTCGGGGCGATATTCGGTTGTGCGCCTGGGCGGGAAGTCGAGTGGCGTGCTCGTGGCGGCATGATTTGCGGTCCTGAAACTTAAAATCGCCTCACAGGATAGATAGACCGTCTCAGAAACGAGCGAAGAAACAAATTGAACGGCTGCGAAAGTTATTAAAAGACACGTCGTAGAACAAGACAACAAGATGCCTGCTATACTGGCATTACGCGAGATGCTGGGGCTGATTCATTTATTCCAACTGTATGCTTCGCCGATTGATTAAACTATCCTTGCTGATGGAATAGTTTGAGTCACGACGATCGCGTTACGTTGTTTCCCTTGTGTTACGTTACTCAGAGTTTCATTGGAAATTGCGGAAATTCCATTGCGATAACGTAAGCTTCTCAATGACCTCTTTTCAGTCTCGCGTCGTGGTCTAAGACTGTCAAACAAAGCACGATTCCTTCGCCAGGAATTTACCAATTTCCACCGTTTTAAATGTCGAATGCTTCTTAGAAGTTATTCTTTCGATTTGCCGCTTCAAAATGGTGAAATTGCTGTTTGAAAACGGCACACTTGAGTCCAGAATATGTTATAAACAATATGGTGCAACAATTTAATGCAGTTTTAATGAAGAAATCAAATGATGCGTTGAAGTCACACAGGTAAGGGTGAGTGGGTCCCCTCCCTAGCGATATAAGCGACAAGAATGGATTTTGATTGGCCTGCTGTTGTTGAAGACAATCAGAACAATACATCCCGAGTAGGAGAGGGGAGAGTTTAATGAATAAACAAGATGCCTGCTACACTGGCATTACGCGTGATGCTGGGGCTGATTCATTTATTCCAACTGTATGCTTCGCCGATTGATTAATCTATCCTTGCTAATGGAATAGTTTGAGTCACGACGATCGCGTTACGTTGTTTCCCTTGTATAACGCGACCCAGACTTTCACTAGAAATTTTTGAAATTCCATTACGATAACATAAGCTTCTCAATGACCTCTTTTCAGTCTTGCGTCGTGGTCTAAGACTGTCAAACAAAGCACGATTCCTTCGCCAGGAACTCACCAATTTCCACCGTTTTAAATATCGGGTGCTTCTTAGAAGTTATTCGTTCGATTCACCGCTTCAAAATGGTGAAATTTCCGTTTGAAAACGGCACACTTGAGTCCAGAACATGTTAACAATATGGCGCCAAATTTAATCCGGAATTGATAAATAACTCAAATGATGCTTTGACGTCACACAGGTAGGGGTGAGTGGGTCCCCTCCCTCGCCATATAAGCGACAAAAAAGGATTTTGATTGGCCTTCTTTTGTTGAAGACAATCAGGACAATACATCCCGAGTAGGAGAGGGGATAGTTTAATGAATAAATTAATGTACACATTTGTAGCTACGAGGAAGAAAAAAAAAAAAAAGAAAAAAAAAAAAAAAAGAAATCGACCCGTTTTTAGACACGGTATGCCCCTTCAGGGCATCCCGCGTAATTAATGTACCGATTTGTAACTACGACGAAGAAAAAAAAAAAAAAAAGAAATCGACCCGTTTTTAGACACGGTATGCCCCCTCAGGGCATCCCGCGTAACTCTGACAGTTTGCTAGCTCGCAGCGACGGAATGAATGAACACACAACTCGTGCTCGATGTCTGAGGATTGATTGACAGTGAAATACCAGCCGATTCTGATTGGCTCAGCGTACAGTTTGCGTTACTAATGCATGTGATCCCGATAAACTTTGGACTGTGAAACCCTACCCCCTACCTTAAAGCATGTCACACAACCAGCACGTAATCTTTCATGGTTGTCCCATTAACTTAAATTTATGAGGACATAAATTGGTCTTACCAACGTGACTAACAACACAATTATTCGGGTGAGCGTATGCTCTCAAGGAAATGTTTCAACAGTCGTTAATGCATTCAATAAATGAATAAACACTTCGACGTCTCCGTATCATTCAAGCCTGAAAATCTCTCTTTTCATCATAGAAATTAGTCTTATTTGATCCTAAGCTGACATTTGCTTCCTGTCGAATCTACCTGTACATTTATAGATATTTCAAAATTTGATTACATCTCTGGAAAGTTCTTCTTGGTTTATTTTTTCCAGTTTGAATTATTCGCATAAATTGGTGCATGAAGATAGACTGTAATTTTACCGCTGGTGATCGAGCACGTGAACAGTTGTGGCATATGAAATATGATCACGTGTTGAAATAATTTGGTTGCTAAGTAACGCTCACGCATATCCCAAACAAGACCTGATTATGGTGCTTTTTCTTTTCAATTTTCTTTTCCAGTTTTGGTTTTCTCCTGTTTTACTCATTTTAAGTTCGCTCCGTTTGCAGTTGCAGCAGATGAAACGGAATGTAGACTGAACTGGATAAATTTTAAAGAATAGAGGCCATCAAGCAATTTTATTCATAACTAGTTTAATGTCACAAACAACTAGCCAATGACTGTTAGCTGTTAAGCTTTCGTTTAACAGTCGTAAAATTAAAATAGAAACGCCTTTTTCCTCTAATAATTGAGAGATGGATTTGCTTTGACAAAGCAAAAACAAAAACCTCACAATTTTAATTCATTCATAGTTAAATTCTATCTGCATCCCTGGACTGTAGAATGGTGTACTAACTTTGCTGTCTCGAATTTTGGAAACTAGCTGATAGCCAATCTTGCTTGGATTTTTTCGGCTTGTGGTTGGCTTAGTTGAACACTTCTCAACCTTCTGTCGACTTCCTTCGTCAAAGTAGCTCGTTTGTTTGGATGATACAGTTTATACCTGTAGATAGTTTTCCACTTCCACTCGCTGAGTCATAACAATTTTAGACGAATACAATATTTTATCTTATGTCCGTTAAAAAAGCAGTATTCTACTATTATACACAACTCACAGAGTATTATTGAAAGAGCGCGATACTTCAGCTTTAAATTTTATCATGCTTCAGAGAAACGTTAAACAGTCAAACATTATTGTAAGAATTAACTCGATAAACAAAAAAGTTTTCTGAGTGTGTCCTTTACTGCTCGTCTCACTTCTCTCATCTTCCAACAGTAAAGAATTGGGTTCAATGACGAGTTTATGGCAACTAAAGCTCCTGAGTAAAACCTAGCGACTAAAAGGAATGACGAGACTCCTCTCCCAAGGCGCAAAATCTCCACGATACCAACTGGCAGATAACAAACAATTAACACTAACTGCACCCAAAGTGCACTGGACACTGTTTTTTTGTAACGCGCTATGTTCAATTGAACTGTTTGGTTTGGTTGTCCTTGATTAACGTTACCTTGTGCTTGAATCTGGTTATGACGGAGAGTAAAGAAAATTTTCGTGTAGGAGAAGATTGCCGTGACTACACAAAGTGCGACAGCAATGCAGTCATACCAAAAGGTTATACGTTCATTCCAAAGTAACATTATTGCTCCAGCAGTGGAGGAAACCCAAAAAACAACTACAGTACAATATATACGCTTCAAAGTTAAAACTTGTCTGTACCTGAGTCCTAATAACAGGGCGAGAAGCCTGTCCACACTTATTGCGATCAGTGTAAACAAAGACACAGCACACAAAATATTGCCTGTGATAATGGAAGCAGCATATACGTAAGGGCAAATATTCCATCGTTCGTTCAGGATAGATATAAAATAAGTAAGGGAAAGAGGTCCTGCAATGAGACCAACACAAAGATCAGTTGTCGCTAAGTTGCGGAACAAAAGTTTGGACGGCGCATGAAGTGAAGTCGTCTTGTGAAGGGCAACTAGGATCAGGGTATTCGCCAGAAATGCGGTAATGGCAACAAAACCGCTCACCACCAAAAAGACTATCAGATGGTTGTGGATGTCTGTAGCAAATTCTGTTGAACATGACATCCAATCGAATGACGTTTGCTTTGGATTTCCAGTTAAGTTTGTTAACGCCATGTTACTGTCGCGCAAAACGAGCCCAACTTGTATCGCGGCTCTTAGTATTTATAATGACTACCTGCATTAAAATTTAATTTATCTTATGAATTTTTATAAGCATCTGGTTTTATTAGAAAGGAAGTCAAGAAGAAATTCAAAAGATCAGGAGAAGTTCATTGAAAATGTATTAATTCTCAAAAATTCAATTCATTAGAAATATCTATTTATTGTAAGTCCGTATACCACAGAACCTTAATGCACTATCGCCATAATAATATTAATTCACTGTAAAAATGTTTCTGTAAACGATAATTAACAGAAAGATGCGAAAAGATGACACAGCAGGTTAGATGTTTTCAGCCACATTATCACTTTCACATAACTAAAGAGGAAGTTTAATTTTGCAGTTCAGCGAATGTTCTGTCTACTGTGGCTCCTGGCCAAGCTCATTTAAAATTGTGCCCCCAAGGGATACGCCACCTTTAGTTTTTGATCATGGTATGATTTTCAGAGCTATAAAAACATTAAATAAGCCGAAAACCAAAAATTTGTATGCGTTCGACATAGAAGACGAATGTCAAAGTTTTCTAATGATGTAAACGATCCCAGTATAAACTTGACAACAGAAAAGCACAACTGACTTTGCACGTAAAGAATCACACTGCTTTTTGTCTTTGTGTTTTAAAATTGTATTTCTCAAACACTTAATTAAATATGGCGGCAAAAGTTCTCCCAAGAGTATATGCAATCTGACTAATATACGTTTTTGAATGTTGCGAGCCATTTAGGGTCGAAATACGACAGTCTTCTGAGCGAGCTTCCTGTACCATTGTCATGATGATATTAAGCTCCACGAAGGCTTAACGGAAACGTACAAGGTGCAGTTATAACATTTTTTATTTACATATGTAGACTCTTGTTTCTTACAATTTATCTTATTATAAATCTGGAAATTTCTGTTAATAAAGGTTGAGTAGGGCCACTTTTTTAAATTTTAATTTTTGGTCTGTGTTTGTATTAAATTCGGTTTCATTTTCTGCATCTTTAAAGTAGAAATTTGAAAAGTAAGGAAAAGATCAAATTAAAATTAATATTACAATTTAGTAAAAAAATCTATTTCTTGTAAGTCCGTATACCACGGAACCATAAGGTACCTAACGCCAGAAGAATATTTATTCTTAGTAGATATGTTTCTATAAACAGTAATTAACAGGAAGATAGGGGAAGATAACACAACAGGAGAGTTGTTTAAACCACATTATTACTGTTAAATAACTAAAGAGAAAGTTCCAATTTGCAGTTCAGTGAATAACGTTTTATCCACTGTCGCAGTTGTGTGAACTCATTTCAAATTGTGCTCCCAAGGAATAAACTACCTTCCTGTTTATGATCATGGTATGGTTATCAGAGCTACACCAACATAAAATAAGAGAACATAAAATTTGTGTGCATTCGACATGGAAGACGAATGTTAAACCTTTCTGATGATGTAAACGATCCCAGTATAAACTTGACAACAGAAAAGCACAATTGATCATGACTTGCCACATAAAACAATCACCCTGCTTTTGATCTTTCCGTCTTAAAATTGACATTCTCTAACGCTTAATTAAGTGTGGCGGCAAATTTCGACGATTATGCAAATGCCATGTTAATGTTAAACGATTTTGAATATTTCGAGTATTAAGGGTCTAAATATGACAGTGTTCTGAGCGAGTTTCCTCTACTGTTATGATATTTACCTCTACGAAGGCTTAACGAAAACCTTCAATGTGCAGTTATAAAATTTTTTATTTACATATGGGTACTCTTGTTTCTTGCAATTTATATTATTACAAAACTGAAAGTTCCTGTTCATACAGGTTGAAAAAGCAAAATGTTTCATGAGCGAAACAAAAGCTCTTCACGTGCGTTAAAAAGTTAGAACATTCCCTTGACGTCTTCTGCAAGAGTATGCTGTCGCCATGTTACGGCAGTGCTTGGGAAATATTAAGTTTAAACTATGGCGTAGTTGACGACACTTTGTCAAATTTTGTTGAAACCGTGTAATGAACTTTAGTTGAAGCCATGGGTTTTAACAGAAAACAACCGAATTAAAGAATTATGAAACATTTGGATGAGTTCTTTGCAACGTTATCTAATTGCAAAGATTATAATTCAACAAACAATCCATGCCGTTAAGTCCATAATATGTGAACTTAATGCATAAAAATATTGATATACAGTTAATATGCAGCACGAAAAGTCGATAAACCCTGGTCACAAAATGTAACAAACCAGCATGGTGGGATTAAACAAATTATCACTTCATAACTAAAAGGGAAGTTCAATTTGGAGCTCAGTGAACGACGTTTTCATGTACTACTCATATAATCATAGCAAAATCATGTTACTGTGACAATCAATATGATCACACTTCTTTGATTGAAGAAAGTTCTGGACTCACGCAAGCTGAAATTAAACGTCGGCTTCGTTTAATTCATATCCATCCCAAGAAATTGTTGAAAAACAATTTAAAGAAACAAGTCATTATCAATATCATATTTTTAATTGGATTTTTATGCCGCCAGCTAATTACAAAAGGCTATGAATTTATATAATTTGACGAGCAACACAAGTTCTCAGGTAAGTGCATCCTCTTAAGCGCCTCATAAGTTTGCCCCTATTACAGGTGTTTCCACTTTGTCACCAACCTTGTTTCCACTCCTTTTTTTTCTCTTCGCGACAGTACAAAGGCCCTGGTAACCAGGCTACCTTGCCAATACATCTCATTCGGGTATATGTAGTTAAACGAGACATGTATCTTGGACTGCATTGATCCGCTTTTCTTTTTTCCGTGAACTTTAATTTATCTCAAAAAGTTTTTGAGCACCTGTATATATCAGAAATGAAGCCGAGAAGAAATTTGAAAGATCAGGAAATGTATTAATTTTCAAAAATTACAATTCAGTAAAAAAAATTGTTTTGTAAGTCTTTATACCACGCAACCTTAATGCCCCTAACGCCCCAACAATATCCATTCATAATACAGGTGTTTCTATGAACGGTAGATAACAGGAATATACGAGAAGATGACAGAAAAGGAGACTTGGTTCAGCCCCTTTATGACAGTTACATCATTAAAGAGGAAGTTCCAATTTCAGTTCAGCGAATAATCTTTTAACTACAGTCGCAACTGTGCAGACTTACTGAAAATTGTTCTTCCAAGGAATAAACAACCTTTCTTTTTTTATCATGCTGTGGGAGTTAAAAAGAGAATCAGGAAACTAAAAATTTGTTTGTCGTGCGAGAAAAGGTAAAGACTGTATGATGATGCTTGAACAATTTATTGAGTCAGTCAACGTTTTTCATAGTCTTTAGCGGGAGTTTTATTCAACCACTTAGAATGCAAAATAACTTGTAGTGGCCGGTGCGCCAAACAAATTCCTGTCAGTAATGAACACAACAGAGATCTCATTCAGTAAAAGACCTTAGTATAAATTTAATGTCGAACAACAACACCACAAACTTATTATAAAAGAAAAGCACGACTGACCTGGCACATAAAACATCGCCCGGATTTGCACTTTGCGTGTTAAAATTGTCATTCTCTGAATTTAATTAAATATACTTCTTTGATTGAAGGAAGTTGTGGATCCACGCAAGCTGAAAAAAATTGTCGTCTTCCTTTAATTCATATTCATCCAAATACATATTGAAAAACGATTTAAAGACACAATACATTATATATTTCATATTTTTAATTGGAGTTTTGTGCCACCAGTTAATTACAAAAGGCCATGATGCTATAATTTGACAAGCAACACAAGTTACCATGTGAGCGCATGCTCTTCAGTGCGTCACAAGTTTTCACTCTGTCACCAATCTTGTTCTCAGTCCTTTTTTCCTCTTCGAGACAGTGCAACGACTGGTAACCAGGCTACGTTTCATTCGGCTATATGTAGTTTAACGAGACATGGCTCTTAGCCTACATTGGCCCACGTTTCTTTTTTCCTGAAAACTGACACTTAAGCACTTGTATTTATTTTATTTTTTTCCTGGCTTTGTTTGCATTTGTCGTATATCAGTGTCCAACCAAGAGACTAAAAACAAGTTACAGAAAAACATCATCACACGGAAATAACTGACGACGCCCCCTGAATGTCAACTGTCAACTGTGGGATATGCTTATTGCGGCAAAAGCAAATTAATTAACACGTTCATATTTTTCACTGGGAGCATTGAAAAGCCAGTTAGTTAAAAATGTAGTATAAACATGTAGAGGAATACAATTACTTCGGTGAGAGCGTCCTCTCAAGCAAGTATTCAAATACTTTTTTAACGCATGCAAGAAATTAATAACTAAACACTACGATACCTTCGTATCATTTAAGCCTGAAAATCTCCTTTTTTTCATGGAAATTGGTCTATATTTGATTCAAAACTGTACATTCGCTTGCTGAGAATCTAATAGACTCATAGATTTTTCAAAGTGTAATAAAACTCTGGACATTAGTTCTTTATTCCTTTTTTTGTTAATCTGAATTCTTCGCTTAAATTGGTGTATGACGACGATTGACTGTAATTTGACCGCTGATGATCGAGCACGTGAACAGTGGCGGCATATGAGGTATGATCACATGCTGACCTAATTATGGGCCTTTTTCTCTTCAATTTTCTTTTCCAGGTTTGGTTT
The DNA here is from genome assembly GCF_977016875.1 of Pavona decussata. NCBI lineage: Eukaryota > Metazoa > Cnidaria > Anthozoa > Scleractinia > Agariciidae > Pavona > Pavona decussata. Next base: position 793,538 of record NW_028145449.1, read on the forward strand.
TCTCCAGTTTTACCCATTTTTCCTGAGTTCGCTCCGTTTGGATGTTCAGCACGTCAAACGGGACGTCCACTGAAAATAAATCTTAAGAAAAAAGAAATCATCAAACTATTTCTTTAATTATTGCTTTAATGTCCGAAACAATCAGCCACGGGACTGTCAACTATTTTGCTTTTGTTTAACGTGGAAGTCGTGAATTCAAATTAAAAATGCCTTCTTTATTTTACTCTAAAATTTAAGTCATGGATTTGCTTTGACAAAGCGAAAACGAAAACCTCACAATCTTAAGTTACATTCTGCCAGCATTACTCGATTCTAGAATGGTGCACTAACGTTCTTTGTCCTGAAGTTTGTGAGCTAACTGCTAGCCAATCTCTAATTTTTTTCTCTAGTCGACTTAATTTAACCCTTTTCAACGTTCTGTCGAATTCCTTAGTTAAAAAAGCTCCTTTGTCTAGATGTCACAGTTAATACCTGAAAATAACTTTTCCTTTCCAATCGATAAGTTATAAGGATTTTAGACAAATACAGTTTTTTATCCTACTTCCGTTACAAAGGCAGCATTCTACTATTATACAAAACTCACAAAGTACTATTGAAAAGAAATGGTTACTCAACATTATATTTTACTGTGCTTCCAGACAATGTTGTTGGAATTAACTGGGTCAGCATAAAAGTCCTCTGATTGTGTCCTTTACTGCTTGTCTCACTTCTCTGATCTTCCAACAGTAAAGAATCGGGTTCAATGACGAGTTAAGGTGAACCAGAGTTGCTGAATAATACCTAGCAACGATAATGTTTGACGTCATTCCTCTCTGAAGGCGCAAACCTTCCACGAAAATGGCAGATATCAAAAAACTAACGCTACCTGCACCCAAAGTGCGCTGGACACTGTTCTTTTGTAACGCGCTATGTTCAATTTAGCTGTTTGGCTTGGTTGTCCTTGATTAACGTTACCTTGTGCTTGAATCTGGTTATGACGGAGAGTAAGGAAAATTTTCGTGTAAGAGAAGATTGACGTGAATAGACAAAGAGCTGCAACAACGCAGACATACAACGATTTTATATGTTCATTCCAAAGTAACGTTGATGCTCCAGCAGTGGATACAACCCAAAACACAACTACAATTCGATATATTCGCTTTAAAGTTACAACTTGTCTGTATCTGAGTCCTAATAACAGGGCGAGAAGTCTGTCCACGCTTATTGCGGTCAGTGTAAACAATGACACACCACACAAGATATAACCTGTGATACTGACAACAGCAAAGACGTAGCGGCAAATATTCCATCGTTTTTTCAGGGTAGATGTTTGTGTCAGATCGGAGAAAGAAGAAGTCTTTCTCTGTAGCAAGACAGCCACGGGTATTAAAACATGAAGGAACTTCTTCGCAAGTTTGTTCACCCTGACAATATTTATTAAGAACTAAAGACTGTAAACTGTAAATTAAATTAATGAAAATTTGCAGAAAGAAGAAGATTAATTTTGAAAGACTTAAGTGCGCTGAGCATAGTTAACTTTTTTGTCATATATTTGTGTCAGATTGAAGAAAGGAGTCTTTCTCGTTGGCATGACTTCCGTAGGTATTAAAACATGAAGGAACTTCTTCGTAATGCTTTAATAGAGCTTTTAATTGGTTAAATTTTATTGTTTATAACAAGTTTATGCCCATGAATAGCAAGAAGAACTGGGCATACGGAGGAACAACCGAACAAACCAGAAACGCAAACGAACGAACAAACGGAATCCCGAGCGAAACTAACATCCGAGCGAGCGAATAGCCAAATGACCGAGTTAACGATCTAACCGTCCACCTAGCGCTCGCCGGCGAAAACAAACGAACGAGAAACCGAGTGAACGAACCCGCGAGCCAAGATGAACAGCTGAACGACCGAGTGGACAGCTCTTTTGTTTGCAGTTCTGTGCGTTTATAAGAATCGATTTTCTGATATTCTAGTGCAAACTTAAAAACGCTTATCTTTTCGGAACGAGTGAGAAGCGACGAGCTTTCGTTCACCCTGAATTTATTCATAATTTTCTCCCTCGCTAAGATGTTTTCATATTTCCTTCGTGGTTTTCGATGTTTGGCATTTTTTGAACTCTCTACCGGGTCTGTTCACTGTGCCCCTGACGAGATTGACAGACCTTCTGAGCAGACGTAGCTTTATTTTGCTTTAGTCACTCTATGCTGTTTCTTAATTATTTTTTTGGTGAGCTCACTAAAATACGTGCATAAAGTTTTTAATAATTACCTGACATCAAGTAATAACTGAACAAAAGCTCGTCGTTTCTCACTCGTTCCGAAAAGATAAGCATTTTAAGTTTGAATTAAAATATCAGAAAATCGATGCATATAAACACCTATGACTATAAACAAACGAGCTGTCCACTCGGTCGTTCAGCTGTTCATCTCGTTTCGCGGGTTCGTTCACTCGGTGTTTCGTTCGTTCGTTTTTACCGGCGAGCGCTCGGTGGACCGTTTGTTCGTTAACTCGATCATTCGGCCATCCGTTCGCCCGTTTGGATGTTCGTTCGCTCGGGCTTCCGTTTGTTCGTTCGTTTGCGTTTCTGGTTTGTTCAGTTGTTCCTCCGCTTGCCCAGTTCTTTTTGCTATCCATGGGCATAAACATGTTATAAAGAATAAAATTAAACCATTTAAAGCTGTATGAAAACATTACGAAGAAGCCCTCAATTTAAAAAACAACCGTGTAATTGGCATTTGGTGCTGTTCTTTCGGTCGTGCGGTCATATCTAATGTCTATATGTACAGAGGACTGAAAACTAAAACTCTAATAAGAGATACACACTAATAGCCCTTTTCAAACTAATTATAACCGTGCAATTGGCTTCTTATGCTGATCTTTCGGTTATGGGGCTGGGTCGACTTTCGGTCATGTGGTTTGTTCATTTCGGCTGGTATACCTGGGGTTTTTGTCTGATTATTTGGTTAGTCTCTCAATGGCCCTATTGGTTTCAGCCTCAGTTATGTTCACTCCTCTTTCCGTCTGTCTGTCCCTTCCCATACAAATCCGTATGGTTCAGTTATTTTCACTAGTGCTACTAGTGACACGGTTTTTTACAAACAAATTAACTTTTTATATGGGCTTAATCCTAAAGTTTAAAAGCTATATTAAAACATCAGAAGTTTTCCCTTCGTGTTTTAATATTAAAGCTGCAATGCTATAGAGAGAGACTTCATCTCTCTCCTCTGATCTGGCACACAAAGACTTTAATTTTGCCGCTGCTGATCGAGCACGCGAACAGTTGGGGTATAGGAAATATGATCACATGTTGAAGTAATTTGGTTGCTAAGTAACGCCTTTGTATGAACCAAACAAGACCTGGTTATTGTGCCTTTTCTTTTCAATTATTTTTCCAGTTTTAGTTTTCTCATGTTTTATTTATTTTTCCTTTGCTCTCTTCGTTCGCTCTTTCCTTCGTTTGCATTTGCAGCAGATCAAACGAAATGTAGACTGAACTGAATAAATTTAAAGAAAAGAGATCATCAGGCAATTTTATTCATAACTAGTTTAATGTCACAAACAACTAGCCAATGACTGTTAACTGTTAAGCTTTTGTTTAACAGTCGTAAAATTAAAATAGGAATGCCTTTTTTCCTCTAATAATTAAGACACGGATTTCCTTTGACAAAGCAAAAACGAAAAACTCACAGTTTTAATTCATTAAAAGTTAAATTCTGTCTTCATCCCTGGACTGTAGAATGATGCACTAACTTTGCTGTCTCGAATTTTGGGAACTAGCTGATAGCCAATCTTGCTTGGATTTTTTCTTGTGTTTTGCTTAGTTGAACACTTCTCAACCTTCTGTCGACTTCCTTCGTCAAAGTAGCTCGTCTGTTTGGATGATACAGTTGGTACTTGTAGATAGTTTTCCCCTTCTACTCGCTGAGTTATAACAATTTTTGACGAATACAGTTTTTTATCTTACGTCCGTTAAAAAAGACAAAACTCACAAAGTACATTTTAAAAAGCGCGGTACTTCAGCTTCATATGTGACCATGCTTCAATAAAAGAATTAATCAGTAAGACATTATTGTAAGAATTAACTCGATCAACAAAAAAGTCCCCTGATTGTGTCTTTCACTGCTTGTCTCACTTCTCTGATCTTCCAACAGTAAAGAATCGGGTTCACTGACGAGTTTAGGAAAACTAAAAATCCTGAATAAAAACTAGCGACGGTAATATCTAACACCACTCCTCTCTGAAGGAACAAACCCTTCACGATAGCATATGGTAGATAACAAACAACTAACGCAAACTGCACCCAAAGTGCGCTGGACACTGTTTTTTTGTAACGCACTATGTTCAATTGAACCGTTTGGCTTGGTTGTCCTTGACCAACGTTACCTTGTGCTTGAATCTGGTTATGACGGAGAGTAAGGAAAATTTTCGTGTAAGAGAGAATTGACGTGACTACACAAAGTGCTACACCAATGGAGGTACAGAACGTGTGTATAAGTTCATTCCAAAGTATCATTGTCGCTCCGGCAGTGGAGAGAACCCAAGAAACAACTACAATGAGATACAGTCGCTTTAAAGTTACAACTTGTCTGTATCGGAGCCCTAATAACAGGGCGAGAAGCCTGTCCACGCTTATTGCAGTCAGTGTAAACAAAGATACTCTAGACAAAATATGACCTGTATTGATGAAAACAGCAACTACGTGGCGGCAAAAATTTCGTCGTTCTTTCAGTGAAGATATAAGAGAAATAATAGACAGAGGTTCGGCAATGAGACCAACACAAAGATCAGTTGTCGCTAAGTTGCGGAACAAAAGTTTGGACGGCGCATGAAGTGAAGTCTCCTTCTGAAGAGCAACTAGGATCAGAGTATTCCCTAGAAATGCGGTAATGGCCACAAAACCATTTAGCGCTAAAAGGACTATCAAATGGTTATGAACTTCTCCAGTAAATTCTGTTGAACACGCCAGGTCTTCGAATGAGGTTTGCTTTGGATCTCCAGTTAAGTTTGTGATCGTCATGTTGCTGCCGTGCAAAACGAGCTAAATTTGAATCGTTGCTTTGTGTAAGTCTTAATATGAAGTTTTTAAGCAGCATCTGGTTTTATCAGAAAGGAAGCTAAGTAGAAAATTGAAAGATAAGGATATTACAATCGAAAATGCATTAACTTTTAAAAACTTACAATCCACTACAAAAATCTTCTTGCTAAAAGTCCTTACACCACTCAATCTTAATGCACCTAACGCTCAAGAATATTCATCCACTATGGACATCTTTCTCTAAAAGGTAATTAATTAGAAGATGCAAGAAGATGACAGAACAGAAGTGTTGTTTAAGCCTCTTTATCTCTGTTACATAACTAAAAAGGAAGATCCAATTTACAAATCAGCGAGTGATGTTTTGACTTTTGTCGCACCTGTGCAAACTTATTGAAAATTGTGCTCCCAAGAAATAAACTTCCTTTCTCTTTTGTTTATGGTATGGTTATCAGAGCTACAAAAACATGGAATAAAAGAAAAAGAAAGTAAAAAGAAAATTTGTATACATTCGAGATAGAAGAGACAAGTCAAACCTCTTCGTTGATGAACAGTTTAAAGAGTCATGTTTCCATATTTCCTATGTTTACGTCAGCGTACGCGTTCGTTAAACTCTTTAATGGGAGTTTTAATCAACCACCTAATAGTGCAAAGTAACTCTGTGCGCCAAAGCCCTTTCCGTCAGCTACTTGTAAAAGGACGTAACAGAGCTTATTCAGTAAACGATCCCAGTATAAACTTGACAACAGAAAAGCACAATTAACCTGACACATAAAACATCACCCGATGAAGGTCTTTCCGTTTTAAAATTGTCATTCTCTAAAATTCAATTAAATATAGCGGCAAACGTCGACTTAAGAAAATATTAGACGAATGGTATCTGCCGGACTGATATAAACTACGTCACTACATATTAAAAGTTAAACGAGATGTGACTTCTGTACCTTTTTTCTTTCCGTCATCACTGAACAGTTTTATCAATAATAAATAGCTAAATGTTAGAAAAAAAATGAAGTAGCCACATGATCGGATAATCGACCTTTCATAAAAAAAAAAACAAACAAACACAATCCTACAAGTATTATACTATGATACAGAAGTGCTGCGTTTTCTTTGAAAAAAAAAATTGTCAGTTAAGGATAACCATAATATTTTATTAAAGCTTTCACAGAACGAAATGACAAGGATCCGCAAACTGAAACGTTGCGGAAACGCGTGACAACGTCGCGAAAAAACACAACGGCTAACACGCGTTCCCAGTAGTGGATACATACTGCACGCGTTCCCAGTAGTGGATACATACTGTTTATTCATGTTTCCGTCGCCAACCAGATGACCCAACCAGATTAAATGAAGATAAAAGCATGTATTGATCTTACATTTATATGGTCAGCAACCTACAAAACAATGGCAACTCTACGGTTGAAATGACATTGAAACACGCATCAGCATGTCAACCTTGAGCAACGTCAGGTTTTCCGTAAATCTGTTGACAGAAACGTAACGGAAGCAGACCAGAACGGAAATCTAACAACATAAATGCAACGGAAACATGACACATGCCAAATGAATTTGTTCTGTGCGTTTCCGCAACACGGAAACGTGACATAAATGAGCATTTTTATGTATCCGTCAGGTTTAAGAAATACAGAAACTTGATTTTCGTCCTGTGTTTATATAGCTTTGTTAAGATCTTCTGCCGTCCTACCAATTGCTACAATGACATCGAAGAACTGCACAGTACAGTACAGTAGCTTTATTAATTCTGTACAAGTGCTATTATGAGTTTTTTTTATAATCTTATCGAAAACAAGAACGAAAAGAAAGTAATTCACAACTTTGCTTCCTAAGCTAAAAAATATTACAGACATATAATTCATATTTTTGATTGGAGTTTTATGCCACCAGCTTATTACAAAACGCTACGAATTTATATAATTTGAGAAGCAACACAAGTAGCTCTACCTGTAAATTTACTGATCTTTCAAAGTTTAATTAAAACTCTGGAAAGTTGTTTTGATTAATTTTTACCAGTTCGAATTTTTCGCACAGATTGGTGCATGAAGATGGAATGTAATTTTACCGCTGCTGATCAAGCACGTGAGCAGTTGTGGTATAGGAAATATGATCACATGTTGAAGTAATTTGGTTGCTAAGAAACGCTTTCGCAGATTCTTTTTTCTTTCCGTCATCACTAAACAGTTTTATAAATAATAAATAGCTAAATGTTAGAAATAAACGAGCTTTAAAAAGTATTATACTATGATGCAGAAGTGCTGCGTTTTCTTTGAAAAAAAAATTACTTTGTCAGTTAAGGATAACCATAATATTTTATTAAAGATTTCATAGAACGAAATAACAAGAATCCACACACTGAAACGTTGCGGAAACGCGTGACAATGTCGCGGAAACACAACTGCTAACACGCGTTCCCAGTAGCGGATACATATCGTTTATTCATGTTTCCGTCGCCAACCAGATGACCCAACCAGATTAAATGAAGATAAAAGCATGTATTGATCCTACATTTACATGGTCAGCAACCTACAAAACAATTGCAACTCTACGGTTGAAATGACATTGAAAAACGCATCAGCATGCCAACCTTGAGCAACGTCAGGTTTTCCGTAAATCTGTTGACAGAAACGTGACGTAAACAGACAACAACGGAAATCTAACAACATAAATGCAACGGAAACGTGACACATTCCAAATAAATTTGTTCTGTGTGTTTCCGCAACACGGAAACGTGACATAAATGAGCATTTTTATGTATCCGTCAGGTTTAAGAAATACAGAAACTTGATTTTCGTCCTGCGTTTATATAGCTTTGTTAAGATCTTCTGCCGTCCTACTAATTGCTACAATGACATCGAAGAACTGCACAGTACAGTACAGTAGCTTTATTAATTCTGTACAAGTCCTATTATGAGGTTTTTTTTATAACCTTATCAAAAACAAGAACAAAAAGAAACCAATTTACAATTTTGCTTCCTAAGCTAAACAATATTACAGACATATATTTCATATTTTTGATTGGAGGTTTATGCCAGCAGCTAATTACAAAACGCTACGTTTTTATATAATTTGAGAAGCAACACAAGTTTTCAGGTGAGCACATGCTCTTAAGCGCTTCATAAGTTTTTCCCCATTACAGGTGTTTTTACTCTGTCACCAATCTTGTTCTCACTCCTTTTTTCCTCTTCGAAACAGTGCAAAGACTGGATGGATTTGCTTTGACAAAGCCAAAACGAAAACCTCCAATCTTAAGTTAAATTCTGCCAGCATTACTCGAGTGTGGAATGGTGTATTCACGTTTTTTGTCTCAAAATTTTTTAGCTAACTGCTAGCCAATCTTAATTTGTTTTTTCTAGTTGAGTTAATTTAAACCTTCTCAACGTTCTGTCGAATTTCTTAGTTAAAAAAGCTTGTTTGTCTAGATGACACAGTTAATGCCTACAAATAACTGTTCCTTTCCAATCGATGGTAGACGAATACAATTTTTTATCGCACGTCCGTTACAAAGGCAGCATTGTACTATTATACAAAACTCACAAAGTCCAATTGAAAAAGAATGGTTCCTCAACATAATATTTTACCATGCTTCCAGACAATATTGTAAGAATGAACTCCATCAACAAAAAAGTCCACTGAGTGTGTCCTTTACTGCTCGTCTCACTTCTCTGATCTTCCAACAGTAAAGAATTGGGTTTAATGAGGAGTTTAGGAAAACCAAAGTTGCTGAATAAAACCTAACGACCATAATGGTTGACGTAACTCCTATCTGAAGGCGCAAAACCTCCTCGATAGCAAATGGCAGATAAAAAACAACTAACGCTACCTGCACCCAAAGTGCGCTGTACACTGTTCTTTTGTAACGCGCCATGTTCAATTGAGCTGTTTGGCTTGGTTGTCCTTGATTAACGTTACCTTGTGCGTGAATCTGGTTATGACGGAGAGTAAGGAAAATTTTCGTGTAAGAGAAGATTGACGTGAGTAAACAAAGAGCTACAGCAACGCAGTCATACCCTGAGGTTATACGTTCATTCCAAAGTATCATTGTCGCTCCGGCAGTGGATACAACCCACGAAACAACTACAATTCGATATATTCGTTGTAAAGTTACAACTTGTCTATACCTGAGTCCTAATAACAGGGCGAGAAATCTGTCCACGCTTATGGCGGTCAGTGTATACAAAGACACACCACACAAAATATGGCCTGTGATACGGAAAACAGCAAGTACGTAGGGGCAAATATTCCATGGTTGGTTCAGGGTAGATATAAGATAAGTAACAAGAGAGGGTTCTGCAATGATACCAACACAAAGATCAGTTGTCGCTAAGTTGCGGAACAAAAGTTTGGACGGCGTATGAAGTGAAGTCTCCTTGTTAAGAGCAACTATGATCAGAGTATTCCCCAGAAATGCGGTAATGGCCACAAAACCATTAAGCGCTAAAAGGACTATCAAATGGTTATGGACTTCTCCAGTAAATTCTGTTGAACACACCAGGTCTGCGAATAAGGTTTGCTTTGGATCTCCAGTTAAGTTTGTGATCATCATGTTGATCCCGTGTAAAACGAGCTAAATTTGAATCGTTGCTTTGTGTAAATCTTTATATGAAGTTTTTAAGCAGCATCTGGTTTTATCAGAAAGGAAGCTAAGTGGAAAATTGAAACATAAGGATGTTATCATTGAAAATGCATTAACTTTTAAAAAACTTACAATCCACTAGAAAAATCTATTCGGTAAAAGTCCTTCCACCACTCAATCTTAATGCACCTAACGCTCAATAATATTCATCCACGATAGACTTCTTTCTGTAAAAGGTAATTAACAGGAAGATGCAAGAATATGACAGAACAGGAGAGTTGTTTAAGCCTCTTTATCTCTGTTGCATAACTAGAGAGGAAGATCCAATTTTACAAATCAGCGAATAATGTTTTGTCTACTGTCGCACCTGTGCAAAATTATTGAAAAATAAACTATCTTTCTTTTTTGTTTATGGTATGGGAGTATAAGAAAATAAGTAAATAGAACATTTGTATGTCGTACAGATATAAAACAAAAACCAAACGTCTATGATGATGTTTGAACAGCTTATAGAGTCAGTCAACGTTTTTCATAGTCTTTAGTGGGAGTTTTTTTCAGCCACTTAAGAATACAAATTAACTTGTAGTGGCCGGTGCGCCAAAGAAATTCCTGTCAGTAATGAACACAACAGAGATCTCATTCAGTAAAGGACCTTATTTTAAACTTAATATCGAATAACAACACCACAAACTTATAATAATAGAAACGCACGACTGACCTGGCACATAAAAGGTCGCCCGGGTTTGCGCTTTGCGTCTTAAATTCGTCATTCTCTAACATTTAATTACATATGGCGGTAAACGGTAGAGGGTAGACAGAGTCAGGGATGTTTTTTCTGTTTCTCTGTTTTTTTAAATTAGCTTTCTTTTTGGGGGGAGAACGATTTCATATACTACGTATATGATAATTTTAAACTCATGTTACTGACAAAACATTATGATCATACTTCTTTGATTGAAGCAAGTTTTGGACCAACGCAACCTGAAATTAATTGTAGTCTTCCCTTAATTTATATTAATCCCAAAAAAACTATTGAAAAACAATTTCAATACACAAGTCACTATATTTTATATTTTTAATGGGAGTTTTACGCCGCCAGCTAATTACAACAGGCCATGAATTGCTTTATTTTGACAAGCAACACAAGTTTTCAGGTGTGTGCATGATCTTAAGCGCGTCATACGTTTGCCCCTATTACAGGTGTTTTCACTCTGTCACCAACCTTGTTCGCATTCCTTTTTTCTCTTCGCGACAGTACAAAGGCCCTTTTAGCCAGGCTACCTTGCCAATACATCTCATTCGGGTATATGTAGTTAAACAAGACATGGATTTTGGACTGCATTGATCCAAGTTTCTTTTTTCCGTGAACTTGAATTTATCTTAGGAATTTTTTGGGCACCTGGATTTATCAGAAAGGAAGCTGAGAAGAAATTTGAAACATCAGGATAAGTTCTCTGAAAATGTATTAATTTTCACAAATTACAATTCAGTCAAAAAATGTGTTTTGTAAGTCTTTATACCATGCAAACCCTGGACTGTAGAATGGTGCACTAACTTTGCTGTCTCGAATTTTGCGAACTAGCTGATAGCCAATCTTGCTTGGATTTTCTTTTTTTTTTTTTTTTTTTTTTTTTGTGGTTGGCTTAGTTAAACATTTCTCAACCTTCTGTCGACTTCCTTCGCCAAAGTAGCTCGTTTGTTTGGATGACACAAGTGATACTTGTAGATAGTCATAACAATTTTAGTCGAAGACAATTTTTTATCTTACCGTCTATTTAAAAAATAGCATTTTACTATTATACAAAACTCACAACGTCCGATTGAAAGAGAGCGGTACTTCAGCTTTATATTTTACCATGCTTTAATAGAAACATTAAACAGAAGGACATTATTATAAGAATTGACTCGATCAACAAAAACGTCCCCGGAGTGTGTCCTTTACCGCTTTTCTCACGTCTCTGATCTTCCAACAGTAAAGAATCGGGTTCAATGACGAGTTAAGGTAAACCAAAGTTCCTGAATAAAACCTGGCGACCATAATGGTTGACGTAACTCCTCTTTGAAGGCGAAAAACCTCCCCGATAGCAAATGGCAGATAACAAACAACTAACGCTAACTGCACCCAAACTGCGCTGGACACTGTTTTTTTGTAACGCGCTAGGTTCAATTGAACTGTTTGGTTTGGTTGTCCTTGACCAACGTTACCTTGTGCGTGAATCTGGTTATGACGGAGAGTTAGGAAAATTTTCGTGTAAGAGAAGATTGCCGTGACTACACAAAGTGCTACAACAACGCCCACATACCACGAGGTTATAGGTTTTTTCAAAAGCAACGTTGTCGCTTGGGCAGTGGAAAGAACCCAAAAGACAACTGTAATGCGATATATTCGCTTTAAAGTTACAACTTGTCTGTACCTGAGTCCTAATATCAGGGCAAGAAGTCTGTCCACGCTTATGGCGATCAGTGTAAACAAAGACACACCACACAAAATCTGGCCTGTGATACTGAAAACAGCATATACGTAGGGGCAAATATTCCATGCTTCGTTCAGGATAGATATAAGATAAGTAACAAAAAGGGGTTCTGAAATGAGACCAACACAAAGATCAGTTGTCGCTAAGGTGCGGAACAAAAGTTTGGACGGCGCATGAAGTGAGGACTCCTTGTGAAGAGCAACTAGGATCAGAGTATTCCCCAGAAATGCGGTAATAGCCACAAAACCATTTAGCGCTAAAAGGACTATCAAATGGTTATGGACTTCTCCAGTAAGTTCTGTTGAACACGCCAGGCCTATGGTTGAGGTTTGCTTTGAATCTCCAGTTAAGTTTGTTAACGCCATGTTACTGTCGCGCAAAACGAGCTCAATTTGTATCGTTGCTTTGTGTAAGTCTTTCTATGAAGTTTTTAAGAAGCATCTGGTTTTATCAGGAAGGAAGCTAAGTGGAAAATAGAAAGACAAGGATATTATCATTGAAAATGCATTAACTTTTAAAAAACGTACAATCCACTAGAAAAATCTATTTGCCTACAGTCCTTCCACCACTCATAATCTTAATGCACCTAACGCTCAAGAATATTCATCCACCATAGACATCTTTTTATAACATAGCGCGCGTGCATCCTTATCTAATTCCTATTGGCGTCACCATGGTACATTTCTCAACATACGCACGGCCTTGCGTCCATCCTATGGCGTGTGCAAGTCAGATGGGGGAAGCATGTGTGCCTGTGATATTAAAAAACTTTCACAGAGAGACTAACACCATAAATAATGTATGTTTATTAGAGCTTGAAGCTTAATGAAACGTTAAGATTAAACCGATATGAGAAACCAGTTTCGCCTTTTTTTTTGTACAGAGAATTTTGCAATTAATGAGGAACAAAACCTGTTTTCCAGGAATCATTTACTTTATTTTCACTATGTTATAAAAGAATTGGTTCAGGCTTTTAGCTGTGCGTATATCGAGTTATGGATGCACTTACGAAGTTTGGAGAGCACTCAAGAAGCTGGAGTTGCTCTCGGCTACGCCTCGAGCAACTCTTACGCTTCTCTCGTGCTCTTCAAACTTCCCGCGTGCATCCATAACTCGATATACGCACGCTAAGCATGAACCAATTGTAAAAGGTGTATAAAAGGTAATGTAAAAGGTAAAAGGTAATTAATTGGAAGATGCGAGACGATGACAAAACAGGAGAGTTGTTTAAGCCTCTTTATCTCTGTTACATAACTAAAGAGGAAGATCCAATTTACAAATTAGCGAATAATGTTTAGTCTACTGTTGCACTTGTGCCAACTTAGTGAAAAATGGGCTCTCAAGGAATAAACTACCTTTTTTTTGTTTATGGTATGGGAGTATAAAAAAATTACACAATAGAACATCTGTCTGTCGTACAGATATAAGACAAAAACCAAATGTCTATAATGATGTTTGAACAGCTTATGGAGTCAGTCAACGTTTTTCATAGTCTTTAGTGGGAGTGTTATTCAGCCACTTAAGAATGCAAATTAACTTGTAGTGGCCGGTGCGCCAAAGAAGTTCCTGTAAGTAATGAACACAACAGAGATCTCATTCAGTAAAGGACCTTAGCATAAACTTAATATCGACCAACAACGCCACAAACTTATCAAAATAGAAACCACGACTGACATGGTACATGAAACATCGCCCGGGTTTGCGCTTTGCGTCTTAAAATTGCCATTCTTCAGCATTTAATTAAATATGGCGGCAAACGGTCAGGGCCCAGTTGGTCGAAGCATGGTTAGCGCTAACCCGGGTTAAATGCCATGACAACCTATAGGTTTTAATACCTTTTATAATAAAGTTTCGATATAACGCACGCGCTGATTGGTTGAAACAGCGTGCTTTATCAGAGTACAGATGCAAGGAGCAACGGTGTCACGCCATCAGCCCGTTTGTGAAATTCCAGGACTTCTCTCTCGGTTTTATTTATTTATTATTACTATAATTTTTCGATCCAGACGTCTTATAACCTTGAAAACGTAAACGAGCTGGACATAGACCATCCTGTGCGCATAAAAGGTAAAAAAAAAAAAACAGTACAAAGAACACGGTGATTGAAAGTGAAGTTTCCGAAGAAGTTAGCGACTAAAACACAGAGCCAAGTAGAAATATAAACAAACAGAGATTTCCAAACATGTCAACCGACGAAATCGTCGAAATTACATCGAAGGCAGAGACGATAAACACCAAAGATAGCATAAAATGAACAGCTCAAGTTTTAAAACGAAAGATGTAAAAACGTCACAAGCATAAACAAGTGTTAAAAGGTCCCGTAAACGCTCGTTAGCTATATTCTCGTACAAAAAGATCAAACAAAAGATTGAGAGAACTGAAAATTTAATTAGCTAACGAATACACAAATATGTCAGCTTACAAGATCCTTACATTTTTGGTGCAAGTTCTATCACGCCGCATCATGGCCACCTCCGCTCACCGCAGTGAAGAGGGCCTCAGAAATTACAACGCTCGCCCTTCGAGTGAAAGACTTACAGCTTGTTCAGATATCCTCTCTGGAGCATTGAGTGGGAAGCCACAGCAGTCACAGCAGCCCAGTTTTCCTAACGGTGTCAACAGTTTTAGCACTCTTCTTGCTCCCGTGAATTCGATTGTTGTTCATTCACAAACCACAGCGCAGCAGTTGGTTTATTACCGGCCGCAAGCTTTAAAGCAGTTTGTTTTCGAATTGCCATGTTGATGACGTCCAGATTTTCACGAGCCACAAATCCACCTGATTTCAATGAACATTTTACTTTTCCATCCTGATTTTTAAAAGGGAAAACTGAAGAAGCGCCGACGCTACTGGCGTTACATTCGAACTGAGCAAAGTTTGTAAACTTTGATGCCTTGTTTTGACATGTCTGACAGCTTTCGTGTTGTTCAACCAATCAAATCATTTGAAACATTCTAACAAGGATTGTGATTGGCTTATTTTAGCGTGCTTTATCAGAGTACAGATGCACGCTGACGCCAGATCTGTTCGTTCGGAAAATGAAGTTGAGTTTGAAAATGAGGGTGAATGCGGGGGGAAATAAAAGAATTCTTTATCATAAAATAAATAAAGAAGCCTCGGCTGTGCTCTGTTCTGTTATAAAGCACTTAGGAAGCGGCTAGAGCACTCAAGAAGTAGGGAGAAACACTCGACTACGTCTCGTGTTTCCCCCTACACTTCTCTCGTGCTCTAGCCGCTTCCTGCGTGCTTTAAAACAGAACAGAGCACAGTCGAGGCTTCTTTATTTGTTAATTAACCAATGGTTAGCGCTAACCATGCTTCAAGCAACTCAGCCCAGAACGTTACAGGGTAGAGGGTAGACAGAGTCAGGGATGTTTTTTTCTGTTTCTCTGTTTGTTTTAAATTCGCTTTCTTTTTGCGGGAAGAACGATTTCATATACTACGTATATAATAATTTTAAACTCATGTTACTGTGACAAAACATTATGATAATACTTCTTTGATTGAAGCAAGTTTTGGACCAACGCAACCTGAAATTAATTGTAGTCTTGCCTTAATTTATATTCATCCCAAGAAAACTATTGCAAAATAATCTCAAGACACAAAGTCACTATATTTCATAATTTGAATGGGAGTTTTACGCCACCAGCTAATTAC
This sequence comes from Pavona decussata, assembly GCF_977016875.1. Lineage (NCBI taxonomy): Eukaryota > Metazoa > Cnidaria > Anthozoa > Scleractinia > Agariciidae > Pavona > Pavona decussata. The sequence goes on from NW_028145449.1 coordinate 809,275, forward strand.
AGCAGGCCATGAATTGCTTTATTTTGATAAGCAACAAAAGTTTTCAGGTGAGCGCATGCTCTTAAGCGCCTCAAAAGTTTGCCCCTATTACAGGTGTTTTCACTCTGTCACAAACCTTGTTCCCAGTCTTTTTTTCTCTTCGCGACAGTACAAAGGCCTTTTTAACCAGGCTACCTTGCCAACACATCTCATTCGGATATATGTAGTTAAACGAGACATGGATCTTGGACTATATTGATCCGCGCTTCTAATTCCCTTGAACTTTAATTTATCTTAGGAATTTTTTGAGCACCTGGATATATCAGAAAGGAAGCTGAGAAGAAATTTGAAACATCAGGATAAGTTCACTGAAAACGTATTACTTTTCACAAATTACAATTCAGTCAAAAAATCTGTTTTGTAAGTCTTTATACCACGCATCCTTAATGCCCCTTAACACCTCAAGAATATTCATTCACAATAGAAATGTTTCTATGAGCGGTAGACAACAGGAATATACGAGAAGATGACAGAAAAGGAGACTTGGTTCAGTCTCTTATGACAGTTACATCATTAAAGAGGAAGTTCCAATTTCAGTTCAGCGAATAATCTTTTAACTACAGTCGCAGCTGTGTAGTTTTACTGGAAATTGTTCTACCTAGGAGTAAACTTCCTTTCTCTTTTTTTTGGGGGGTATGGGAGTGAAAAGAGAATCAGAGAACTAAAAATTTGTATGTCGTGAGAGAAAAGGTAAAATCTCTATGATCATGTTTGAACAGTTTATTGAGTCAGTCAACGTTTTTCATAGTCTTTAGTGGGAGTTTATTCAGTCATGTAAGAATGCAAATTAACTTGTAGTGGCCGGTGCACCAAAGAACTTCCTGTCAGTAATGAACGCAACAGAGATCTCATTCAGTAAAGGACCTTAGTATAAACTTAATATTGACCATAAACGGCACAAACTCATCAAAATAGAAAAGCACGGCAGACCTGACACATGAAACATCGCCCGGGTTTACGTTTTGCGTCTTAAAATTGTCATTCTCTAACATTTAATTAAATATGGCGGCAAAGATAAACGGTAGAGGGTAGACAGAGTCAGGAGGCTTTTTATGTTTCTTTTTTTTTTTGTCTTAAATTCGCTTTCGCTTTGCCTAAACAACGATTTAATGTACTACGTATCTACGTATCTGCGTGTGTTACCGTGACAAACATTATGATCACGCTTCTTTGATTGAAGCAAGTTGTGAAGCCACGCGCCCTGAAATTATTCTCGTCTTCCTTTAATTCGTATCCATCCCAAAAAATATTGAACAACAATTTAAAGACACAAGTTATTATAAATTTCATATTTTTAATTGGAGTTTTGCGCCGCCAGCTAATTACAAGACGCTACAAATTTAGATAATTTGACAACTAGAATCAACGCAAGTGCATGCTCTTAAGTGCGTCACAAGTTCATCCCTATTACAGTTGTTTTCACTCCGTCACCAATCTTGTGCTCGGTCTTTTTTTCTCTTCGAGGCAGTGCAAAGACTGATAACCAGATTGCATTTGGCTATATGTAGTTTAACGAGACATCGCTCTTAGCCTGCATTGGTCCACGTTTATTTCTTCCTAAAAACTGACTCTTAAGAACTTGTGTTCATTTTATTTATTTATTTTTTTTTAATCGCTTTGTTTGCATTTGTTGTATCAGTCAGTATCCAATCAATAGACTGAAAACAAATAAAAGTAAGACATCATCAAACAGAAATAACTGACCACGCCCCCTGAATGTCAACTGTCAACTGTGAGATATGTTTATTGCGGCAAAGACAAATTAATTAACACATTCATATTTTTCACAGGAGTTTTGAAAAGCCAGTTACTGAAAAAAAAAAAATAGGAAAAAAGAAAATTAAGATTGTGGTATCAACATGACTACCAACACAATTACTCGGGCGAGCGCGTCCTCTCAAGCAAGTGTTTTAACAGTCGTTAATGCATGGAATAACTAAATAACTAAACGCTTCGACGTCTTCGTATCATTCAAGCCTGAAAATCTCCCTTTTTAGTCCTATTTCATCCTAAGCTGACATTCGCTTCCTGTGAATCTATTTGTACATTAATAGAGCTTTTAAAGTTTGATTAAGACTCTGGAAAGTTTTTCTCCATCTATTTTTGCCAGTTTGAATTATTTGCATAAATTGGTGCATGGAGATCGACTTTAATTTTACCGCTGGTCTGATCGAGCACGTGAACATTTGTGGCATACGAAATATGATCACGTGTTGAAGTAAATTGGTTGCTAAGTAACGCTTACGCATGCCCTAAACAATTGCCCTAAACTAACTGATTATGATGCTTTTTCTTTTCAATTTTCTTTTCCGCTTTTGGTTTTCTCCTGTTTTACTCATTTTTCGTTCACTCCGTTTACATTTGCAGCAGATCAAAACGGAATGTAGACTGAACTGAATAAATTTAAAGAAAGCATCTCATCAAGCAATTTTACTGATCATGATTCATAACTAGTTTAATGTTCCAAACAACTAGCCAATGACTGTTAACTGTTAAGCTTTTGTTTAACGGTCGTAAAATTAAAATAGAAATGCCTTTTTTCCTCTAATAATTAAGAGATGGATTTGCTTTGACAAAGCAAAAACGAAAAACTCACAGTTTTAATTCAATAAAAGTTAAATTCTGTCTTCATCCCTGGACTGTAGAATGATGCACTAACTTTGCTGTCTCGAATTTTTGGAACTAGCTGGTAGCCAATCTTGCTTGGGTTTTTCTTGTGGTTGGCTTAACACTTCTCAACCTTCTGTCGACTTCCTTCGTCAAAGTAGCGCGTTTGTTTGGATGACACATGCAATGGATACTTGTAGATAGTTTTCCCCTTCTACTCGCTGAGTTATAACAATTTTTGACGAATACAGTTTTTTATCTTACGTCCGTTAAAAAAGACAAAACTCACAAAGTACATTTTAAAAAAGCGCGGTACTTCAGCTTCATATGTTACCATGCTTCAATAAAAGAATTAATCAGTAAGACATTATTGTAAGAATTACAACGATCAAAAAAAAAGTCCCCTGATTGTGTCTTTCACTGCTTGTCTCACTACTCTGATCTTCCAACAGTAAAGAATCGGGTTCACTGACGAGTTTAGGAAAACTAAAAATCCTGAATAAAAACTAGCGACGGTAATATCTAAGACCACTCCTCTCTGAATGAACAAACCCTTCACGATAGCATATGGTAGATAACAAACAACTAACGCAAACTGCACCCAAAGTGCGCTGGACACTGTTTTTTTGTAACGCACTATGTTCAATTGAACCGTTTGGCTTGGTTGTCCTTGACCAACGTTACCTTGTGCTTGAATCTGGTTATGACGGAGAGTTAGGAAAATTTTCGTGTAAGAGAGAATTGACGTGAGTACACAAAGTGCTACACCAATGGAGGTACAGAACGTGTGTATAAGTTCATTCCAAAGTATCATTGTCGCTATGGCAGTGGAGAGAACCCAAGAAACAACTACAATGAGATACAGTCCCTTTAAAGTTACAACTTGTCTGTATCTGAGCCCTAATAACAGGGCGAGAAGCCTGTCCACGCTTATTGCAGTCAGTGTAAACAAAGATACTCCAGACAAAATATGACCTGTATTGATGAAAACAGCAACTACGTAGCGGCAAAAATTTCGTCTTTCTTTCAGTGAAGATATAAGAGAAATAATAGAGAGAGGTGCTGCAATGAGACCAACACAAAGATCAGTTGTCGCTAAGTTGCGGAACAAAAGTTTGGACGGCGCATGAAGTGAAGTCTCCTTCTGAAGAGCAACTAGGATCAGAGTATTCCCTAGAAATGCGGTAATGGCCACAAAACCATTTAGCGCTAAAAGGACTATCAAATGGTTATGGACTTCTCCAGTAAATTCTGTTGAACACGCCAGGTCTTCGAATAAGGTTTGCTTTGGATCTCCAGTTAAGTTTGTGATCGTCATGTTGCTGCCGTGCAAAACGAGCTAAATTTGAATCGTTGCTTTGTGTAAGTCTGTATATGAAGTTTTTAAGAAGCATCTGGTTTTATCAGAAAGGAAGCTAAGTAGAAAATTGAGAGATAAGGATATTACAATCGAAAATGCATTAACTTTTAAAAACTTACAATCCACTACAAAAATCGTCTTGCTAAAAGTCCTTCCACCACTCAATCTTAATGCACCTAACGCTCAAGAATATTCATCCACTATGGACATCTTTCTCTAAAAGGTAATTAATTAGAAGATGCGAGAAGATGACAGAACAGAAGTGTTGTTTAAGCCTCTTTATCTCTGTTACATAACTAAAAAGAAAGATCCAATTTACAAATCAGCGAGTAATGTTTTGACTTTTGTCGCACCTGTGCAAACTTATTGAAAATTGTGCTCCCAAGAAATAAACTTCCTTTCTCTTTTGTTTATGGTATGGTTATCAGAGCTACAAAAACATGGAATAAAAGAAAAAGAAAGTAAAAAGAAAATTTGTATGCATTCGAGATAGAAGACACAAGTCAAACCTCTTTGTTGATGAACAGTTTAAAGAGTCATATTCGCTTATTTCCTATGTTCAAAGAATTTAAAGAAAAGAGATCATCGGGCAATTTTATTCATAACTAGTTTAATGTTACAAACAACTAGACAATGACTGTTAACTCTTAAGCTTTTGTTTAACAGTCGTAAAATTAAAATAGAAATGCATTTTTCCTCTTATAATTAAGAGACGGATTTGCTTTGACAAAGCAAAAACGAAAACCTCACAATTTTAATTTATTTTTAGTTAAATTCAATCTGCATCCATGGATTGTAGAATGCTGTACTAACTTTGCTGTCTCGAATTTTGGGAACTAGCTATTAGCCAATCTTGCTTGGATTTTTTCTTGTGATTGGCTTAGTTGAACACTTCTCAACTTCTGTCGACTTCCTTCTCCAAAGCAGCTCGTTTGTTTGGATGACACATGCAATTGATACTTGTAGACAGTTTTCCCCTTCCACACGTTGAGGTATATCGATTTTAGACGAACACAATTGTTTATCTTACCGTCTATATAAAAAAACAGCACTTTACTATTATACAAAAATTCACAAAGTAGAACTCAAAAAGCGCGGAACTTTAGCTTTATATTTTACCATGCTTCAATAAGGGCATTAAACAGTAAAACATTATTGTAAGAATTAATTCGATCAACAAAAAAGTCCTGTACTTCTTGTCTCACTTCTCTGATCTTCCAACAATAAAGAATCGGGTTCAATGACGAGTTAAGGTAAACCAAAGTATATGAAAAAAAAGTAGCGACCATGATGTCTGACGTAACTCCTCTTTGAAGGCGGAACACCTCCACGATAGTAACTGGTAGAGTACAAACAACTAATGCTAACTGCACCCAAAGTGCGCTGAACACTGTCTTTCTGTATCGCGCTCTGTTTAGTGAAACTATTTGGCTTGGTTGTCCCTGATTAACGTTACCTTGTGCGTGAATCTGGTTATGACGGAGAGTAAGGAAAATTTTCGTGTAAGAGAAGATTGTCGTGACTACAGAAAATGCTTTAATAACGCAGACATACCACGCGACTATAGGTTCATTCAAATACGACATTGTCGCTCCGCTAGTTGAAAGAATCCAAAACGCAACTACAATGCGATATATTCGCTTTAAAGTTACAACTTGCTTATATCTGAGTCCTAATAACAGGGCGAGAAGCCTGTCAACGCTTATTGCGGTCAGTGTAAACAATGACACACTACACAAAATATAAGCTGTGATATTAAGAACAGCAAATACGTAGCGGCAAATATTCCATCGTTCTTTCAGGGTAACTATAAGATATGTAACAAAAAGAGGTTCTACAATGAGACCAACACAAAGATCAGTTGTCGCTAAGTTGCGGAACAAGAGTTTGGACGGCGCATGCAGTGAAGTCTCCTTGTGAAGGGCAACTAGGATCAGAGTATTCCCCAGAAATGCAGTAATGGCCACAAAACCGTTTAGGGCCAAAAGAACTATCAAATGGTTCTGGATTTCTGTAGTAAATTCTGTTGAACACGTATGCTCTTTGAATAACGTTTTCTTTGGATTTTCAGTTAAGTTTGTGAGCGCCATGTTGCTTCCATACAAAACGAACTAGAAAAATTACAATCCACTACAAAAATCTTCTTGCTAAAAGTCCTTACACCACTCAATCTTAATGCACCTAACGCTCAAGAATATTCATCCGCTGTAGACATCTTTCTGTAAAAGGTAATTAAGGACGGTGCCTATTATTGTTACTGCGCATACGTTCTGCGCATCTCGTGATACTCGGGTTTCCTATGGGTGGTGGCTACTAATACAGTGATATTTTTGCGCGGTTTAAAACTATACGGGGAAAGCAGAACTTAGCAAGTGCTTTTGGTATCCAAAAAGAAAATTTGGGGTAACCATGCATTTTTCAGAGATAATAAAGCTTCAATTTTGGAAAAAATGCCATACATTGCTTTGTATTTTACTCCTTTTTAGAATAATTGTTGCTTAATTATCTCGTAAAAATGCGTGGTTACCCCCAATTTTCTTTTTGGATTTCCATAGCCCTTGCTAAAATCTGCTTTTTCCGCATAGTCATAAACCACGCAAAAATACTTCGGTATTAGTAGGCACCGTCCTTAATAGGAAGATGCGAGAAGATGGCAGAACAGGAGAGTTGTTTAAGCCTCTTTATCTTTGTTACATAACTAAAAAAGAAGATCCAATTTACAAATTAGCGAGTGATGTTTTGGCTTCTGTCGCACCCGTGCAAACTTATTGAAAATTGTGCTCCCAAGAAATGAAAAAATTCCTGTCAGTAATGCACACAACAGAGATCTTATTCAGTAATTAAAAGGGCCTTAGTATAAACTTGATATCGAACAACAACACCACAAACTTATCATAATAGAAACGCACGTTGACCTGGCACATGAAACATCGCCCGGGTTTGCGCTTTGCGTCTTAAAATTGTCATTTCAGTCAAAAAACATGTTTTGTAAGTCTTTATACTACGCAACTTTAATGCCCTTAACGCCCCAACAATATTCATTCACAGTAGAGATGTTTTTATGAACGGTAGATGACAGGAATATGCGAGACGATGACAGAAAAGGAGACTTGGTTCTGATCAGTCTCTTATGACAGTTACATCATTAAAGAGGAAGTTCCAATTTCAGTTCAGTGAATGATCTTTTAACTACAGTCGCAGCTGTGCAGACTTACTGAATATTGTTCTTCCAAGGAATACACTTCCTTTCTTTTTTTAGCATGATATGGAGTAAAAAAAGAATCAGAGAACTAAAAATTTGTATGTCGTGAGAGAAAAGGTAAAACCTCTATGACGATGTTTGATCAGTTTATTGAGTCAGTCAACGTTTTTCATAGTCTTTAGTGGGAGTTTTTTTCAACCACTTAAGAATGTAAATTAACTTGTAGCGGCCGGTGCACCAAGGCAATTCCTGTCAGTAATAAACGCAACAGAGATCTCATTCAGTAAAGGGCCTTAGTATAAACTTTTAAAATATCAAACAACAACACCACAAAGTGACTTATCACAATAGAAAAGCACGACTGACCTTGCGCATAAAACATCGCCCGGGTTTGCCCTTTGCGTATTAAAATTGTCATTCTCTAACATTTAATTAAATATGGTTGCAAACGGTAAAGACTAGACAGAGTCAGGATGCTTTTTATGTTTTTTTTTTTGTTTTAAATTTGCGTTCGTTTTGCCTAAACAACGATTTAATGTACTTCGAATTTACGTATCTACGTATGTTGCTGTGAAAAACATTATGATCACGCTTCTTTGATTGAAGCAAGTTGTGGAGCCACGCACCCTGAAATTAATCGTTGTCTTCCTTTAATTTATACCAATCCCAAAAATTATTGAAAAACAATTTAAAGACAAGTTATTATAAATTTCATATTTTTCATTGGAGTTTTGTGCCGCCAGCTAATTACAAAACGCCATAAATTTATATAATTTGAAAAGCAACACAAGTTTTCAGGTGTGCGCATACTCTTAAGTGCGTCATAAGTTTATCCCTATTACAGGTGTTTTCACTCTGTCACCGATCTTGTTTTCAGTCCTTTTTTCCTGTTCAAGCAGTGCAAAGAGTGGTAACCAGGCTAGGTTGCATTTGGCTATATTTAGTTTAACGAGAGATTGCTCTTAGCCTGCATTGGTCCACGTTTATTTCTTCCTGAAAACTGACTCTTAAGTACTTGTGTTTACTTCAATCGCTTTGTTTGCATTTGTCGTACGTCAGTGTCCAACCAAGAGACTAAAAACAAATTATAGAAAGACATCAACAACCAGAAATAACTAAGCACGCCCCCTGAATGTCAACTGTAAACTGTGAGATATGCTTATTGCGGCAAAGACAAATTAACTGAAAACATTCATATTTTTCGCTGGAGTTTTGAAAAGCCAGTTAACGACAAAAAAAAAAAAAGATTGTGGTATCAACATGACTAGCAATTATTCGGGCAAGCGGGTGCTCTCTAGCAAGTGTTTTAAGAGTCGTTAATAAAAAAGTCAAGCAATAAGCAAATAACTAAACGCTTCGACGTCTATCATTGAAGCCTCAAAATCTTCCTTTTCATCATGGAAACTAGTCCTATTTGATCCTAAGCTGACTTTCGCTTTCTGTGCCAAAATCTACCTTTACATTTATAGATCTTTCAAAGTTTGATCGAAATTCTGGAAAGTTCGATCTTGTTGATTTATTTTTGCTACTTTGAATTATTCGCATAAATAAGTCCATGAAGATCGACTGTAATTTTACGCCGGTGATCGATCACGTGAACAGTGGTGGCATACGAAATATAATCACGTGTTGAAGAAATTTGGCTGCTAACTAACGCTTACGCGCGCATACCCCAAACAAGACCCGATTATGAGCCTTTTTCTTTCCTATTTTCTTTTCCAGTTTTGCTTTTCTCCGGTTTTATTCATTTTTCGTTCGCTTCGTTTGCATTTCCGGGAGATTAAACAGAATGTGGACTGAATTGAACAAATTTAAAGAAAAGAAATCATCAAGAAATTTTATTCGTAACTAGTTTAATGTCACAAACAACTAGCCAATTTCTGCTAACTGTTAAGCTTTTGTTTAACAGTCGTAAAATTAAAATAAAAATGCCTTTTTTATTCTAATAATTAAGAGATGGATTTGCTTTGACAAAGCAAAAACGAAAACCGCACAATTTAAATTCATTCATAGTTAAGTTCTGTCTTCATCCCTGGACTGTAGAATGGTGTACTAACTTTGCTGTCTCGAATTTTGGGAATTAGCTCATAGCCAATCTTGCTTGGATTTTTTCTTGTGGTTGGCTTAGTTGAACACTTCTCAACTTTCTGTGGACTGCCTTCTCCAAAGCAGCTCGGTTGTTTGGATGACCACTGCAATTGATACTTGTAGATAGTTTTATTCCTTCCACACGTTGAGTTATATCGATTTTAGACGGACACAATTGTTTATTTTACCGTCTATTTAAAACAGCGTTTTACTATTATACAAAAATTCACAGAGTAGAACTAAAAAAGCGCGGAACTTTAGCTTTTTATTTTACCATGCTTCAATAAAAGCATTAAACAGTAAGACATTATTGTAAGAATTGACTCGATCAACACAAAAGTCCCCTGAGTGTGTCCTTTACTGCTTGTCTTACTTCTCTGATCTTCCAACAGTAAAGAATCGGATTCAATGACGAGTTTATGGCAACCAAAGTTACTGAATAAAACTTAGCGACCATAATGGCTGACGTAACTCCTCTCTGAAGGCGCAAAACCTCCTCGATAGCAAATGGCAGATAACAAACAACTAGCGCTACCTGCACCCAAAGTGCGCTGGACACTGTTTTTTTGTAACGTGCTATGTTCAATTGACCTGTTTGGCTTGGTTGTCCTTGATTAACGTTACTTTGTACTTGAATCTGGTTATGACGGAGAGTAAGGAAAATTTTCGTGTAAGAGGAGATTGACGTGACTACACAAAGTGCTGCAGCAATGCAGCCATACCACGAGGCTATACGTTCATTCCAAAATAACATTGTTGCTCCGGCAGTGGATACAACCCAAGAAACAACTACAATGCGATATATTCGCTTTAAAGTTACAACTTGTCTGTACCTGAGTCCTAATAACAGGGCGAGAAGCCTGTCCACGCTTATTGCGGTCAGTGTATACAAAGACACACCACACAAAATATAACCTGTGATATTGGACACAGCAACTACGTAGGGGCAAATATTCCAATGTTCGTTCTGGGAAGATATAAGATAAGTAACAAAAAGAGGTTCTGCAATGAGAACAACACAAAGATCAGTTGTGGCTAAGTTGCGGAACAAAAGTTTTGACGGCGGGTGAAGCGAAGTCTCCTTGTGAAGGGCAACTAGGATCAGAGTATTCAGCAGAAATGCAGTAATGGCCACAAAACCGTTCAGGACAAAAAGAACTATCAAATGGTTCTGGATTTCTGTAGTAAATTCTGTAGAACACGTCAGCTTTTTGAATAACATTTGCTTTGGATTTCCAGTTAAGTTTGTGAGCGCCATGTTGCTTCCATACAAAACGAACTAAATTTGAATCGTTGCTTTGTGTACGTCTTTATAACGACCACTTGCATTAAACTTTTATCTATCTTATGAATTTTTCAAGAATCATCTGGTTTCATCAGTAAGGAAGCTAAGTAGAAAATGGAAAGATAAGGATATTACAATTGAAAATGCATTAACTTTAAGAAAAAATACAATCCACTACAAAAATCTTCTTGCTAAAACTCCTTACACCACTCAATCTTAATGCACCTAACGCTCAAGAATATTCATCCGCTGTAGACATCTTTCTGTAAAAGGTAATTAATTGGAAGATGCGAGAAGATGACAGAACAGGAGAGTTGTTTAAGCCTCTTTTTCTTTGTTACATAACTAAAATGGAAAATCCAATTTACAAATCAGCGAGTGATGTTTTGACTTCTGTCGCACCTGTGCAAACTTATTGAAAATTGTGCTCCCAAGAAATAAACTTCATTTCTCTTCTGTTTATGGTATGGTTATCAGAGCTACAAAAACATGGAATAAAAGGAAAAGAAAGTAAAAAGAAAATTTGTATGCATTCGAGATAGAAGACACAAGTCAAACCTCTTTGTTGATGAACAGTTTAAAGAGTCATGTTCCCATATTTCCTATGTTTATGTCAGCGTGCGCGTTCTTTATACTCTTTAATGGGAGTTTCCATCAACCACCTAATAATGTAAAGTAACTCTGTGCGCCAAAGCCCTTTCCGTCAGCTACTTCTACAAGGACGTAACAGAGCTTATTCAGTAAACAATCCCAGTATAAACTTGATAACAGAAACTGAGCACAGTTGACCTGGCACATGAAACATCACCCGTTTATGGTCTTTCCGTTTTAAAGTTGTCATTCTCTAAAATTCAATTAAATATGGCGGCAAACGTCGACTTAAGAAAATATTAGACGAATGGTATCTGCCGGACTGATATAAATTACGTCACTACATATTAAAAGTTAAACAAGAGGTGAGTTCTGCACCTTTTTTCTTTCCGTCATCACTGAACAGTTTTATAAATAGTAAATAGCTAAATGTTAGAAAAAAAAAATTGCCACATGATTGATAATCGAGCTTTCAAAAAAAAAAACACAATCCTACAAGTATTATACTATGATACAGAAATGCTGCGTTTTCTTTGAAAAAAAAAATGACTTTGTCAGTTAATGATAACCATAATATTTTATTAAAGCTTTCATAGCACGAAATGACAAGAATCCGCAAACTGAAACGTTGCGGAAACGCGTGACAACGTCGCGGAAACACAACGGCTAACACGCGTTCCCAGTAGTGGATACATATCGTTTATTCATGTTTCCGTCGCCAACCAGATGACCCAACCAGATTAAATGAAGATAAAAGCATGTATTGATCTTACATTTATATGGTCAGCAACCTACAAAACAATTGCAACTTTACGGTAAAGATGACATTGAAACACGCATCAACATGTCAATCTTGAGCAAAGACAGGTTTTCCGTAAATCTGTTGACAGAAACGTAACGGAAACAGAAAACAACGGAAATCTAACAACATAAATGCAACAGAAACGTGACACATACCAAATGAATTTGTTCTGTGCGTTTCCGCAACACGGAAACATGTTATAAATGAGCATTTTTATACATCCGTCAGGTTTAAGAAATACAGACACTTGATTTTCGTCCTGTGTTTATATAGCTTTGTTAAGATCTTCTGCCGTCCTACCAATTGCTACAATGACATCGAAGAACTGCGCAGTACAGTACAGTAGCTTTATTAATTCTGTACAAGTGGTATTATCAGGTTTTTTTTATAATCTTATCGAAAACCAGAACAGAAAGAAACTAATTTACAATTTTGCTTCCTGAACTAAAAAATATTACAGACATATATTTCATATTTTTGATTGGAGTTTTATGCCGCCAGCTAATTACAAAACGCTACGAATTTATATAATTTGAGAAGCAACATAAGTAGCTCAACCTGTAAATTTATTGATCTTTCAAAGTTTAATTAAAACTCTGGAAAGTTGTCTTGATTAATTTTTACCAGTTTGAATTTTTTGCATACATTGGTGCATGAAGATCGACTGTAATTTTACCGCTGCTGATCAAACACGCGAACAGTTGTGGTATAGGAAATATGATCGCATGTTGAAGTAATTTGGTTGCTTAGTAACGCCTTTGTATGCCCCAAACAAGACCTGGTTATTGTGCCTTTTCTTTTCAATTATTTTTCCAGTTTTAGTTTTCTCATGTTTTACTTATTTTTCCTTTGCTCTTTTCGTTCGCTCTTTCCTTCGTTTGCATTTGCAGCAGATCAAACGAAATGTAGACTGAACTGAATAAATTTAAAGAAAAGAGATCATCAGGCAATTTTATTCATAACTAATTTAATGTCACAAACAACTAGCCAATGACTGTTAACTGTTAAGCTTTTGTTTAACAGTCGTAAAATTAAAATAGGAATGCCTTTTTTCCTCTAATAATTAAGAGACGGATTTCCTTTGACAAACCAAAAACATAAAACTCACAGTTTTAATTCATTAAAAGTTAAATTCTGTCTTCATCCCTGGACTGTAGAATGGTGCACTAACTTTGTTGTCTCGAATTTTGGGAACTAGCTGATAGCCAATCTTTCTTGGATTTTTCTTGTGGTTGGCTTAACACTTCTCAACCTTCCGTCGACTTCCTTCGTCAAAGTAGCGCGTTTGTTTGGATGACACAGTTGATACTTGTAGAAAGTTTTCCCCTTCTACTCGCTGAGTTATAATAATTTTTGACGAATACAGTTTTTTATCTTACGTCCGTTAAAAAAGACAAAACTCAAAAAGTACATTTTAAAAAGCGCGGTACTTCAGCTTTATATGTTACCATGCTTCAATAAAAGAATTAATCAGTAAGAAATTATTGTAAGAATTAACTCGATCAACAAAAAAGTCCCCTGATTGTGTCCTTTACTGCTTGTCTCACTTCTCTGATCTTCCAACAGTAAAGAATTGGGTTCACTGACGAGTTTAGCGAAACTAAAAATCCTGAATAAAAACTAGCGACGGTAATATCTAACATCACTCCTCTCTGAAGTAACAAACCCTTCACGATAGCATATGGTAGACAACAAACAACTAACGCTACCTGCACCCAAAGTGCACTGGACACTGTTTTTTTGTAACGCGCTATGTTCAATTGAACCGTTTGGCTTGTTTGTCCTTGATTAATGTTACCTTGTGCTTGAATCTGGTTATGACGGAGAGTAAGAAAAATTTTCGTGTAAGAGAGGATTGACGTGACTACACAAAGTGCTACATAAATGCAGATACATAACGCGTGTATAAGTTCATTCCAAAGTATCATTGTCGCTCCGGCAGTGGAGAAAACCCAAGAAACTACTACAATGAGATACAGTCGCTTTAAAGTTACAACTTGTCTGTATCTGAGTCCTAATAACAGGGCGAGAAGCCTGTCCACGCTTATTGCAGTCAGTGTAAACAAAGATACTCCGGACAAAATATGGCTTGTATTGTTGAAAACAGGCCATACGTAGCGGCAAAAATTCCGTCGTTCTTTCAGTGCAGATATAAGAGAAATAATAGAGAGAGGTTCTGCAATGAGGCCAACACAAAGATCAGTTGTCGCTAAGTTGCGGAACAAAAGTTTGGACGGCGCATGAAGTGAAGTCTCCTTCTGAAGAGCAACTAGGATCAGAGTATTCCCCAGAAATGCGGTAATGGCCACAAAACCATTTAGTGCTAAAAGGACTATCAAATGGTTATGGACTTCTACAGTAAATTCTGTTGAACACGCCAGGTCTTCGAATGCAGTTTGTTTTGGATCTCCAGTTAAGTTTGTTAAAGCCATGTTGCTGCCGTGCAAAACGAGATAAATTTGAATCGTTGCTTTGTGTAAGTCTTTATATGAAGTTTTTAAGAAGCATCTGGTTTGATCAGAAAGGAAGCTAAGTGGAAAATAGGAAGATAAGGATATTATCATTGAAAATGCATTAACTTTTAAAAAACTTACAATCCACTAGAAAAATCTATTTGCTAAAAGTCCTTCCACCACTCATAATCTTAATGCACCTAACGCTCAAGAACATTCATTCACTATAGACATCTTTCTGTAAAAGGTAATTAACAGGAAGATGCGAGAAGATGACAGAACAGGAGAGTTTTTTAAGCCTCTTTATCTCTGTTACATAACTAAAAAGGAAGATCCAATTTACAAATCAGCGAGTAATGTTTTGACTTCTGTCGCACCTGTGCAAACTTATTGAAAATTGTGCTCCCAAGAAATATACTCTTCCTTCCTCTTTTGTTTATGGTATGGTTATATATATAAGAGCTACAAAGACATGGAATTAAAGAAAGTAAAAAGAAAATTTGTATGCATTCGAGATAGAAGACACAAGTCAAACCTCTTTGTTGATGAACATTTTAAAGAGTCATGTTCCCTTATTTCCTATGCTTTCGTCAGCGTAGCGTTCTTTATACTCTTTAATGGGAGTTTCAATCAACCACCTAATAATGCAAAGTAACTCTGTGCGCCAAAGCCCTTTCCGTCAGCTACTTGTAAAAGGACACAACAGAGCTTATTCAGTAAACGATCCCAGTATAAACTTGACAACAGAAAAGCACAATTGACCTGGCACATGAAACATCACCCGTTTATGGTCTTTCCGTTTTAAAATTGTCATTCTCTAAAATTCAATTAACTTTGTCAGTTAAGGATAACCATAATATTTTTATTAAAGCTTTCACAGAACGAAATGACAAGAATCCGCAAACTGAAACGTTGCGGAAACGCGTGACAACGTCGCGGAAACACAACGGCTAACACGCGTTCCCAGTAGGGGATACATATCATATCCGTTTATTCATGTTTCCGTCGCCAACCAGATGACCCAACAAGATTAAATAAAGATAAAAGCATGTATTGATCTTACATTTGTATGGTCAGCAACCTACAAAAGGATGTTACTCAAAGCGGGAACGGGGAACCGGGAACGGGGAACGGGGAACGGGAGTCTGGGAACGAGTGTACAGCGGTAATCCCTATACGAATTCAAAATAGGCTATTTAATGCAGCTTAAAGAACGCTTCTAAGGTTTATCTTGGATTTTTTTTGGAAGATATTCAGGGCTAAGTTTCATAACAGGAATTAAGAGTGATCGTTAGTAAAAACCAAAGAAATCGTGGCCACGGTAAAATAAAAAATCGATTTCGCTCATACTTTTTCCGTTTGAAGGCCTAGGTAAGTAACTGAAGGATATACAGTTAGGTTTTTTTTTTAATATTCCACGAAAAACGGTCACCCTACGGGAAACTCGTATTTCACCTCGCGAGAACTCGAAATTTTACACTTTGCAGCTTCTCGCTCACAGACGTTCACATAACTGCGACTCTTTCCTAACCGGTATAATTGATGTTGATTCTTTGTCAGTCAAAACATAGCAATTACTTTCATCTCTTCTCGTTTGTGAGCGAACTGAGCTCAGATTAAGCCGACACTCTTTTCTCAATTAAGCAAAAGTAAAATAATCCAAACCCAGCGAGGAAAAAAGCTGACCGGTAGTGGCTCAAATGCTCTGATATTTTAACAAAAGACAGTTGATTTTTTGGTTTGCGGTGTTAAATATTTAGGATCTAGCAGCACTTAGCACGAACGCGATCAAATTTCAATAAGATTACAACTCAGCGCCTTTGAAATCTACAACTCTACAGCACGAAAAAGAGAACAATGCAATATTTGCTTTTCGTGGGAACAGTCACTTCCGATTGGCTATCGAAGGCTGATAAAGCTTCTCATCCTTAATAAAATTAATTTTAATTGTTCCAGGTTGTACTGCTATTCAGATAATTTCTATTTCTTTTAACCGGGGAATCTGGCACATCGTTAAGTAAGATATTTTAGAACATGACTTATTTTAAATCAACGGATGTAAATATATGCTTGTAGCCAAGTCGCTCGTGCATGACACAGATTGGGCAGCGAGTGAGATTTAATTTCATCTCGTGGTAATTTTGGTGTTTTTTTAGTTTGTTTTACCTCTGAATGCAGTAGTTAACATCAATATATTTTTTTAAAACGTTTAAAGAGTTTAAACCCTCTTTTTTATTGAAACTTTGGCCGAGAAGTTAATTTATTCTATTGCGCCTTTTTATGTAGAGTTGTAGAACTCAAAGGCGCTGAATTATAATTTTATTGAAATTTGATCGGCGTTCGTGCAAAAGTGCTGCTAGATCCTAAACCGCAAACCTAAAAATCAATGACTGAACTGTCTCAATCTCGTACCCAGAGTCTTTAGGCTTTTTGGTCAGCGGGACAACGCCGGGAAGACTCTGGGGAAAAAATTCATTTTTTTTGATTGGCTGTTCCGTAACGGTTTCCATTGTTTTACCACAGAAATCCTGCGGTAATAAAATTCGATGTCCCCAGAGTCTTCCCGGCGTTACCCCGCTGACCAAAAAGCCTCAAGACTCTGGGTACGAGATTGGAACTGTCTATTTTGAATTCTTATAGGGATTACTGCTGTACACTCGTTCCCAGGCTCCCGTTCCCCGTTCCCCGTTTCTGGTTTTAGTAACATCCCCTACAAAAAAATTGCAACTCTACGGTTGAAATGACATTGAAACACGCATCAGCATGTCAACCTTGAGCAACGTCAGGTTTTCCGTAAATCTGTTGACAGAAACGTAACGGAAACAGACAACAACGGTAAATCTAACAACATAAATGCAACGGAAACGCGTGACACATACCAAATGAATTTGTTCTGTGCGTTTCCGCAACACGGAAACGTGACATAAATGAGCATTTTTATGTATCCGTCAGGTTTAAAAAATACAAAAAACTTGATTTTCGTTCTGTGTTTATGTAGCTTTGTTAACTTGAGATGTTCTGCCGTCCTACCAATTGCTACAATGACATCGAAGAACTGCAAAGTACAGTACAGTAGCTTTATTAATTCTGTACAAGTGCTATTATGAGTTTTTTTTTTAATCGTATCGAAAACAAGAACAAAAAGAAACTAATTTACAATTTTCCTTCCTAAGCTAAAAAATATTACAGACATATATTTCACATTTTGATTGGAGTTTTATGCCGCCAGCTAATTACAAAACGCTACGAATTTATATAATTTGAGAAGCAACACAATTAGCTCAACCTGTAAATTTATTGAACTTTCAAAGTTTAATTAAAACTCTGGAAAGTTGTTTTGATTAATTTTTACCAGTTTGAATTTTTCGCATACATTGGTCCATGAAGATTGACTGTAAGTTTACCGCTGCTGATCAAGCACGTAAACAGTTGTGGCATACGAAATATGATCACATATTGAAGTAATTTGGTTGCTAAGTAACGCTTTCGTGTGCCCCAAACAAGATCTGGTTATTATGCCTTTTCTTTTCAATTCTTTTTCCAATTTTGGTTTTCTCCTGTTTTCTCCTCCGCTCTTTCCTTCGTTTGCATTTGCAGCAGAGCAAACGAAATGTAGAGTGAACTGAGTAAATTTAAAGAAAAGAAATCATCAGGCAATTTTATTCATAACTAGTTTAATGTCACAAACAACTAGCCAATGACTGTTAACTGTTAAGCTTTTGTTTAACAGTCGTAAAATTAAAATAGAAATGCCTTTTTCCTCTTACAATTAAGAGACGGATTTGCTTTGACAAAGCAAAAACGAAAACCTCACAATTTTAATTTATTTATAGTTGAATTCTATCTGCATCCCTGGACTGTGGAATGGTGTACTAACTTTGCTGTCTCGAATTTTGAGAATTAGCTATTAGCCAATCTTGCTTGGATTTTTTCTTGTGATTGGCTTAGTTGAACACTTCTGAACCTTCTGTCGACTTCCTTCTCAAAAGTAGCTCGTTTGTTTGGATGACACATGCAATTGATACTTGTAGATAGTTTTCCCCTTCCACACGTTGAGTTATATCGATTTTAGACGAACACAATTGTTTATCTTACCGTCTATTAAAAAAAACATCATTTAACTATTATACAAAAATTCACAGAGTAGAACTCAAAAAGCGCGGAACTTTAGCTTTATATTTTACCATGCTTCAATAAGGGCATTAAACAGTAAAAAATTATTGTAAGAATTAATTCGATCAACAAAAAAGTCTACTGGGTGTGGCCTTTACTGCTTGTCTCACTTCTCTGATCTTCCAACAGTAAAGAATCGGGTTCAATGACGAGTTAAGGTAAACCAAAGTATATGAAAAAATAGTAGCAACTATATTGTCTGACATAATTCCTCTTTGAAGGCGGAACACCTCCACGATAGTAACTGGTAGAGTACAAACAACTAATGCTAACTGCACCCAAAGTACGCTGAACACTGTCTTTCTGTATCGCGCTCTGTTTAGTGAAACTATTTGGCTTGGTTGTCCCTGATTAACGTTACCTTGTGCGTGAATCTGGTTATGACGGAGAGTAAGGAAAATTTTCGTGTAAGAGAAGATTGTCGTGACTACAGAAAATGCTTCAATAACGCAGACATACCACGCGACTATAGGTTCATTCAAATACCACACTGTCGCTCCGGTAGCTAGTTGAGAGAATCCAAAATACAACTACAACGCGATATATTCGCTTTAAAGTTACAACTTGTCTGTATCTGAGTCCTAATAACAGGGCGAGAAGCCTGTCCACGCTTATTGCGGTCAGTGTGAACAATGACACACCACACAAAATATAAGCTGTGATATTGAGAACAGCAAATACGTAGCAGCTAATATTCCATCGTTCTTTCAGGGTAACTATAAGATATGTAACAAAAAGAGGTTCTACAATGAGACCAACACAAAGATCAGTTGTCGCTAAGTTGCGGAACAAAAGTTTGGACGGCGCATGCAGTGAAGACTCATTGTGAAGGGCAACGAGGATCGGAGTACTCCCCAGAAATGCGGTAATGGCCACAAAACCATGAAGTGCTAAAAGGACAATCAAATGGTTGTGGACTCCTTTGGTGAATTCTGTTGAACACGCCAGCTCTCCGAGTAAGGTTTGCTTTCGATCTCTAGTTATATTCATTAAGGCCATGTTACTCCCGGGCAAAACAAGCTAACCTGTATCGTTGCTTTGCCTAAGTCTTTATAGAGACTGAGCTCATTAAACTTTAATGTATCTTATAAATTTTTGTCAGTATGAAGCACCTGGTTTTATCGGAAAGGAAGCTAAGTAGAAATTTGAAAAAAAAGGAAAAGATCATTGAAAATGAATTTAAAAAAAAAACACACACACACACACAGTTCAGGAGAAAAATCTATTTCTTGTAAATCCGTATACCACGGAACCATAAGGTACCTAACGCCAGAGGAAGTATTCATTCATTGTAGATATGTTTCTATAAACGGTAATTAACAGGAAGATGCGGGAAGATAACACAACAAGAGAGTTGTTCAAACCACATTATCACTGTTAAATAATTAAAGAGGAAGTTACATTTAAAATTGGCATTTAACTTTAAACTATCTTACGACGTTTTTAAGAATCATCTGGTTTTATCAGAAAGGAAGCTAAGTGGAAAATTGAAAGATAAGGATGTCACAATTCAAAATGCATTAACTTTTTAAAAAACATACAATCCACTAGAAAAATCTATTTCCTAAAAGTCCTTCCACCACTCAATCTTAACGCACCTAACGCTCAAGAATATTCATTCACTATAGACATCTTTCTGTAAAAGGTAATTAACAGGAAGACGAGAGAAGATGACAGAACGGGAGAGTTGTTTAAGAATCTTTATCTCTGTTACATAACTAAACAGGGAGATCCAATTTACAAATCAGCGAATAATATTTTGTCTCCTGTCGCACCTGTGCAAACGTATTGAAAAATGGGCTTCCAAGGAATAAACTACCTTTCTTTTTTGTTTATGGTTTCGGTCAGTAATAAACACAACAGAGATCTTATTCAGTAAAGGACCTTAGTATAAACTTAATATCGAACAACAACACCACAAACTTATCGTAATAGAAACGCACGATTGACCTGGCATATGAAACGTCGCCCGGGTTTGCGCTTTTCGTCTTAAAATTGTCATTCTCTAACATTAAATTAAATATGGCGGCAAACGGTAGAGGGTAGACAGAGACAGGGTTTTTTTTGTTTGTTTGTTTCTCAGCTCTGCTTGTTTAAATTCGCTTTCTTTTTGCGGGAAGAACGATTACATATACTACGTATATAATAATTTTAAACTCATGTTGCTGTGACAAAACATTATGATCATACTTATTTGATTGAAGCAAGCTTTGGACCCACGCAACTTGAAATTAATTGTCGTCTTCCCTTAATTGATATTCATCTCAAAAACACTATTGAAAAACAATTGAAAGACACAAGTTACTATATTTCATATTTTCAATGGGAGTTTTACGCCACCAGCTAATTACAACAGGCCATAAATTGCTTTATTTTGACAAGCAAGAGAAGTTTTCACGTTAGCGCATGCTCTTAAGTGCGTCATAAGTTTGCCCCTATTACAAGTGTTTTCACTCTGTCACCAACCTTGTTCGCAGTCCCTTTTTTTCCCTTCCCGACAATACAAAGGCCCTTTTAGCCAGGCTACCTTGCCAATAGATTACATTCGGCTATATGTAGTTAAAGGAGACATGGATCTTGGAATATATTGATCCGCGCTTCTTTTTGCCTTGAACTTTAATTTATCTTACGAATTTTTTGAGCACCTGGATTTATCAGAAAGAAAGCTGAGAAGAAGTTTGAAAGATCAGGATAAGTTCACTAAAAATGTATTAACTTTCACAAATTACAATTCAGTCAAAAAATCTGTTTTGTAAGTCTTTATACCACGCAACCTTAATGTCCCTAACCCCCCAACAACATTCATTCACAATAAACATGTTTCTATGAACGGTAGATAATAGGAATATGCGACAAGATGACAGAAAAGGAGACTTGGTTCAGCTCCTTGATGACAGTTACATCATTAAAGAGGAAGTTCCAATTTCAGTTCAGCGAATAATCTTTTAACTACAGTCGCAGCTTTGCAGACTTACTGAACATTGTTCTTCCAAGGAATACATTTCCTTTCTTTTTTTAGCATGATATGGGAGTAAACAGAAAAATCAGAGAAATAAAAATTTGTATGTCGTGAGAGAAAAGGTAAAACCTCTATGATGATGTTTGATCAGTTTATTGAGTCAGTCAACGTTTTTCATAGTCTTTAGCCGTGGGAGTTTTATTCCACCACTTTAGAATGCAAATTAACTTGTAGTGGCCGGTGCGCAAAAGAAATTCCTGTCAGTAATGAACACAACAGAGATCTCATCCAGTAAAGGATCTTAGTATAAAATTAACATCGAATAACAACACCACAAACTTGATAACAAAAAAGCACGACTGACATGGCACGTAAAATATCGCCCGGATTTGCGCTTTGCGTCTTAAAATTGTCATTCTCTAACTTATAGTTAAATATGGCGGCAAACGGTAAAGGGTAGAGGGTAGACAGCGTCAGAATGCTTTTTATGTTTCTTATTTTGTTTTTAATTCGCTTTCGTTTTGCCTGAACAACGATTTAATGTACTACGTATCTACGTATCTTCGTATGCTACTGTGACAAACCTTATGATCACGCTTCTTTGATTGAAGCAAGTTCTGGACCGACGCAAGGCTGAGATTAATTGTCGTCTTCCTTAAATTTATATTCATCCCAAAAAATTTTTGAAAAACAATTTAAAAACAGAAGTCATTATATATTTCAAATTTTTAATTGGAGTTTTGCGCCGCCAGCTAATTACAAAAGGCCATGATGCTATAATTTGACAAGCAACACAAGTTTCCAGGTGAGTGCGTCACAAGTTTATCACTATTACAGGTTTCTCTCTGTCACCAATCTTGTTCTCAGCCTTTTTTCCTCTTCGAGACAGTCCAAAGACTGGTAACCAGGCTACGTTGCATTCGGATATGTAGTATAACGAGACATGGCTCTCAGCCTGCATTGGTCCACGTTTCCTTTTTCCGTGAAAACGGACACTTAAGTAATTATATTTATTATTTTTTTCTTTCCCTCGCTTTGTCTACATTTGTGGTATGTCAGTGTCTAACCAAGAGATTGAAAACAAATTATAGAAAAACATCATCAAACAGAAATAACTGACCACGCCCCTGAATGTCAACTGTCAACTGTCGGTCCTTGTACCGTGGATAAATAAAGATTATCATATCATATCATATCATATCAACTGTGAGATATCCCTGCAAAGACAAATTAATAAACATATTCATATTTTTTACTTGAAGTTTTAAAAGCCAGTTAATAAAAAAAAATGGTACCAACATGACTAGCAACACAATTATTCGGGTGAGTGCGTGCTCTCAACCAAGTGTTTTAACAGTCGTTAATGCATACAAGAAATAAATAAACTAAACGCTTCGTTATCTTCGTATCATTTAAGCCTGAAAATCTCCTTTTCTATCGTGGAAATTGGTCCTATTTGATCCTAATCTGTACATTCGGTTAGTGTGAATCTACCTGTACATTTATAGATCTTTCAAAGTTTGATTGAAACTCTGGAAAGTTCTTCTTGCTTTATTTTAGCCAGTTTGAATTATTTGCTTAAATTGGTGCACGAAGATCGACTGTAATTTTACCGCTGCCGATCGAGCACGTGAACGGCTGTGGCATACGAAATATGATCACGTGTTGAAGTAATTTGGTTGCCAAGTAACGCTTACGCAAGCCTCAATCAAGACCTGATTATGGTGCCTTTTCTCCTCCTCTTTTCCAGTTTTGGCTTTTTCCGGTTTTACTCATTTTTCGTTTGCTCCGTTTACATTTGCAGCAGATCAAATGGAATGTAGCTTGAACTGAATAAATTTAAAGAAAAGAAATCTTCAATTATTTTAATCATTACTAGTTCAATGTCACTAACAACTAGCCGATGACTGTTAACTGTTAAGCATTTGAAATGATAAGAAATGATAGAAATGCCTTTTTTTTCCTCTAATAATTAAGAGATGGATTTGCTTTGACAAAGCAAAAACGAAATCCTAACAATTTTAATTCATTCACAGTTAAGTTCTGTCTTGCATCCCTGCAGTGTACAATGGCGCATTAACTTTGCTATCTCGAATTTTTGGGAACTAGCTGATAGCAGATCTTGCTTGGCTTTTTTCTTGTGGTTGGCTCAGTTGGACACTTCTCAACCTTCGGTTAACTTCCTTCCCCAAAGTAGCTCGTTTGTTTGGATAAAACAATTAATACTTGGAGATAGGGAGATAGTTTTTGCCTTCCGGTCGCTGAGTTAAAACGATTTTAGACGGATACAATTATTTATCTTACCGTCTTTTATAAAAAAAAAAGCGTTTTGCTATTATACAAAACTCCAAAAGTCCGATTGAAAAAGCGCGGTACTTTAGCTTTATATTTTACCATGCTTTAATAGAAGCATTAAACCTTAAGACATATACACGATCAACAAAAAAGTCCCCTGAGTGTGTCCTTTACTGCTTGTCTTACTTCTCTGATCTTCCAACAGTAAAGAATTGGGTTCAATGACGAGTTAAGGTAAACCAAAGTTCCTGAATAAAGCCAAGCGACCAAAATGTATGACGTGACTCCTCTTTGCAGACGCAAAACCTCCACGATAGCAAATGGCAGATAACAAACAACTAACGCTAACTGCACCCAAAGTGCGCTGGACACTGTTCTTTTGTAACGCTCAATGTTCAATTGAACTGTTTGGCTTGGTTGTCCTTGCTTAACGTTACCTTGTGTCTGAATCTGGTTATGACGGAGAGTAAGAAAAATTTTCGTGTAAGAGAAGATTGCCGTGACTACACAAAGTGTTACAACAACGCAGTCATACCACGCGATTACACGTTCCTTCCAAAGTATCATTGTCGCTCCAGTAGTGGAGAGAACCCAAAACACAACTACAATGCGATATATACGCTTGAAAGTTACAACTTGTCTGTACCTGAGTCCTAATAACAGGGCGAGAAGTCTGTCCACACTTATTGCGGTCAGTGTAAACAAAGACACAACACACAAAATATGGTTTGTGATACTGAAAACAGTAAATACGTAGGGGCAAATGTTCCATGGTTCGTTCAGTGACAATATAAGATAAATAACACAAAGAGGTTCGGCAATGATACCAACACAAAGATCAGTTGTCGCTAAGTTGCGGAACAAAAGTTTGGACGGCGCATGAAGTGAAGACTCCTTGTGAAGGGCAACTAGGATCAGAGTATTCCCCAGAAATGCGGTAATGGCCACAAAACCGTTCAGCACTAAAAGGACTATGAAATGGTTATGGACTTCTCCAGTAAATTCTGTTGAACACGCCAGGTTTTCGGATGAGGTTTGCTTCGGATCTCCATTTAAGTTTGTTAACGCCATGTTGCTGTCGCGCAAAACGAGCTAAATTTGTATCGCTGCTCAAAGAATTTATAATGACTACTTACATTTAAATTTAATCTATCTTATGAATTTTTTTATAAGCATCTGGTTTTATCAGAAAGGGAGTTAAGATGAAATTTGAAACATCCGGGTGATTTCATTGAAATTGTATTAATTTTCAAAAATTCAATTTATTAGAAATATCTATTTATTAAAAAAATAAAACAATATTTATTTACAGTAGAAATGTTTCTTCTGTATACGATAATTAACAGAATGACGCGAAAGGATGACACAACAGGAGGGATTTTTTTAGCCACATAAACACTTTTACATAAATAATGAGGGCGTTTTAATTTGAAGTTGAGCGAATGTTTTGTCTACTGTCGCTCCTCGCCATGAAAATTGCGCTCGCAGGGAATAATTAAGCCACCTTTAGTTTTTGATCATGATATGATTATCAGAACTACAAAAACATGAAATAAGAGAAACGAAAATTTGTATGAATTTGAGATAGAAGACTAATGTCAAACCTCTCTAATGATGTTCACTTTAGAGTCATGCTTGAGGCATGCCTTTGATTACATCAGCGTGTTTCAAAGTCTTTAGTGGGAGTTTTATTCAACTACCTAATAATCAAATTAACTTAGAGTGGTCGGTGCGCCAAAGCCATTTCTGTCAGTTGGGTCTCTAACAACACAACAGACCTATTAAAAGATTATAAAACTGAAAGTTATTGTTAATAAAGGTTGAGTCAGGCTGCTATTTCTTTAATTTTTTAGGGGGTTGTGTTTGTGTTAAATTCGGTTTCATTTTTTGTATCTTAATTCATTCGGCACATTCGGGAATGTCACTCTGACTTCTCTTTTGCTGACATTGTTATCAACAGACAAATTAAGGAACTGACGAAAACACGACGGCGACGATAACAAGGACATTATAAAGCAAAATGTTTCATGAGCGAAACAAAAGCTCCACAGGTAAGTTCAAAAGTTAAAACATTCCTTTTTCGTCTTCTGCAAGAGTATGCTGTCGCCATGTTACGGCAGTGCTCGGCAAAAAAGCTCTAACTATGGCGTAGTTTATCGACGACTAAAGTCAATTAACTTTGTCAAATTTTCCTGAATCCGTGTTATGAACTTAAGTTGAAGCAATGGGTTTTATCAGAAAACAACCGACAAAAATTATGAAACAATCGGATGAGTTCTTTGCAACTTTAGTTATTTCTTTCCAAAGACTATAATGCAACAGACGATCCATGTCCTGAAGCCCATAATATGATAACTTTGTGTATAAAAATATTGATATACAGTTAATATGCAGCACGGAGAGTCGATGAACGCTGGTCACAAAATATAACAAACCAGCATGGTGGGCTAAAACAAATTATCACTTCATAACTAAAACGGAAGTTCAATTAGCAGTTCAGGGAACAACGATTTCATGTACTACTCTTATAAACCTTGCAAAATCATGTTACTGTGATAAGAATTATGTTCATATTTCTTTGATCATAATGAAGCAAGTTGTTGACCCACGCAAGCTGAAAATAATTGTCGTCTTCCTTTAATTTATATTCATACCAAAAAAGTATTGAAAAACAATTTAAACACAGAAGTCATTATATATTTCTAATTTTTAATTGGAGTTTTATGCCGCCGGCTAATTACAAAAGGCTACGAAATTTTATAATTTGACAAGCAACACAAGTTTTCAAGTTAGCGCATGCTCTGAAACGCCTCATAAGTTTATCCCTATTACAGGTGTTTTCACTCTGTCACCAACCTTGTTTCTGTCCTTTTTTTCTTTGCGACTGTGCAAAGGCCCTGGTAACCAGGCTACCTTGCCAATACATTGCATTCAGCTATATGTAGTTAAACGAGACATGGATCTAGCCTGCATTGGGCCACATTTCTTTTTTCCGTGAAAACTGACACTTAAGCAATTGTATTTATTTATTGTTTCTTTCCCTCGCTTTGTCTACATTTGTCGTATGTCAGTGTCCAATTAAGATATTGAAAACAAATTATAGAAAAACATCATCAAACAGAAATAACTAACCACGCCCCCTTAATGTCAACTGTCAACTGCGAGATATGCTTATGTCGGCAAAGGCAAAGTAAATAACACATTCATATTTTTCACTGGGAGTTTTGAAAAGCCAGTTGATTAAAAGAAATATGGTACCAACATGACTAGCAACACAATTATACGGGCGAGCGCGTGCTCTCAAGCAAGTGTTTTAACAGTCGTTAATGCATACAATAAATAAATAAATAAATAAATAAATAAATAAATAAATAAAAAGATAAATAAACGTCTTCTTATCATTCAAGTTTGAAAATCTCCCGTTTTATCATGGAAATAAATCCTATTTGATCCTAAGCTGACATTCGCTTCCTGTCAATCTACCTATACATTTATAGATCTTTCAAAGTTTGATTAAAACTCTGGAAAGTTCTTCTTGTATTATTTTTGCCAATTTGAATTTTTCGCATAAATTGCTGCATGAAGAGCGACTGTAATTTTACCGCTAGTGATCAAGCACGTAAACAGTTGTGGCATACGAAATATGATCACGTCTTGAAGCAATTTGGCTGCTTAGTAACGCATACGCATGCCCTAAGCAAGATCTGATTATGGTGTTTTTTCTTTTCAATTTTCTTTTCCGTTTTTTGTTTTCTCCTGTTTTACTCATTTTTCGTTCGCTACGTTTACATTTGCTGCAGAACAAACGAAATGTAGACTGAACTGAGTAAAATTTAAAGAAAAGAAATCATCAAGCAATTTTTTCATAACTAGTTTAATGTCACAAACAACTAGCCAATGACTGTTAACTGTCAAGCTTTTTTTTAACACTCGTTAAATTAAAGTAGAAATGCCGTTTTTTCCTCTAATAAATAAAAGATGGAAATGCTTTGACAAAACAAGAACGAAAACCTCAATTTTAATTCATTAAAATTTAAATCCTGTCTTCATCCCTGGACTGTAGAATGATGTACTAACTTTGCTGTCTCGAATTTTGGGAATTAGCTGATAGCCAATCTTGCATGGATTTTTTCTTGTGGTTGGCTTAGTAGAACACTTCTCAACCTTCTCTCGACTTCCTTCGTCAAAGTAGCTCGTTTGTTTGGATGACACATGCAGTTGATAGCTGTAGAAAGTTTTCCCTTTTCACTAACTAAGTTATAACGATTTCAGACGAATACAATTGTTGATCTTACCATCTATTTAAAAAACAGCATTTTATACTATTATACAGAGCTCACAAAGTGCAATTGAAAAAGCGCGGTACTTCAGCTTTATATTTTACTTTCCTTCAATAGAAGCATTAAATGGTAAGACATTATTGTAACAATTAACTTGATCAACACAAAAGTCCCCTGAGTGTGTCCTTTACTGCTTGTCTCACTTCTCTGATCTTCCAACAGTAAAGAATCGGGTTCAATGACGAGTTAAGGTAAAGCAAAGTATATGAAAAAAAAGTAGCAACTATATTGTCTGACATAATTCCTCTTTGAAGGCGCAAAACTTCCACGATAGTAAATGGCAGATAACAAACAACTAATGCTAACTGCACCCAAAGTGCGCTGGAGACTGTTTTTTTGTAACGCGCTATGTTCAATTGAACTATTTGGCTTGGTTGTCCTTGATGAACGTTACCTTGTGCTTGAATCTGGTTATGACGGAGAGTAAGGAAAATTTTCGTGTAAAAGAAGATTGCCGTGACTACAGAAAGTGCTACAACAACGCAGACATACCACGAGGCTATAGGTTGATTCAAATACCACATTGTCGCGCCGGTAGTTGAGAGAATCCAAAACACAACTACAATGCGATGTATTCGCTTTAAAGTCACAACTAGTCTGTATCTGAGTCCTAATAACAGGGCGAGAAGCCTGTCCACGCTTATGGCGGTCAGTGTAAACAAGGATACACCACACAAAATATGGCCTGTGATACTGAAAACAGCAAATATGTAGGGGCAAAAATTCCATCGTTCTTTCAGGGTAGATATAAGATAAGTAACAAAAAGAGGTTCTACAATGAGACCAACACAAAGATCAGTTGTCGCTAAGTTGCGGAACAAGAGTTTGGACGGCGCATGAAGTGAAGTCTCCTTGTGAAGAGCAACTAGGATCAGAGCATTTCCCAGAAATGCTGTAATGGCCACAATACCATTAAGTGCTAAAAGGACTATAAAATGGTTGTGGACTCCTTTGGTAAATTCTGCTGAACACGCCAGCTCTTCAATTGAGGCTTGGTTTGGATCTCCAGTTATGTTCGTTAACGCCATGTTACTCTCGGGCAAAACGAGCTAACCTGTATCGTCGCTTTGCCTAAGTCTTTATAGAGACTGAGCTCATTAAACTTTAATCTGTCTTATGAATTTTTGTTATTATGAAGCACCTGGTTTTTTCGGAAAAGAAGCTAAGTAGAAATTTGAAAAATAAGGAAAAGATCATTGAAAATGTATTAATTAAAAAAAAAAAAAAACAGTTTAGTAGAAAAATCTATTTCTTGTAAGTCCGTATACCACGGAACCATAAGGTACCTAACGCCAGAAGAGCATTCATTCATTGTAGCTAGATATCAGTTTCTATAAACGGTAATTAACAGGAAGATGCGGGAAGATAACACAACATGAGAGTTGTTTCAACCACATTATCACTCTTAAATAATTGAAGAGGAAGTTCCAATTTGCAGTTCAGCGAATAATGTTTTATCTACTGTCGCACCTGTGCAAGCTAATTTCAAATTGTGCTCCCAAGGAATAAACTACCTTTTTTTTTTTTTATCATGGTATGGTTATCAGAGCTACACAAACATAAAATAAGAGAACATAAAATTTGTATGCATTCGACATAGAAGACGAGTGTTAAACCTTTCTGATGATGTAAACGATCCCAGTATAAACTTGACAACAGAAAAGCACAATTAACCTGGCACATAAACAATCACTCTGCTTTTGATGTTTGCGTCTTAAAATTGCCATTCTCTAACATTTAATTAAGTATGACGGCAAATGCCGACTCAACAACATATTATGCAAATGTCATTTGACTGATAAACGTTTTTCAATATTGCGATTCCACTACTGTTATGATATTTACCTCCACGAAGGCTTAACGGAAACGTCCAATGTACTGTGCAGTTATAACATTATTTATTTACCTATACACTCTTGTTTCTTGCAATTTATATTATTATAAAACTGAAAATTGCTGTTAATAAAGGTTGAATATCGCTGCTTTTTCTTTAATTTTTTGTGGGCTGTGTTTGTGTTAAATTCGGTTCATTTTTTGTATCTTAATTTATTTTCGGTAATATCACTCTCTGACTTCTCTTTTGCTCATTTGTTTACATTTGCCGTACATCAACAGACATATTAGGGACCTAACGAAAACACGACGGCGACGATAACGGCGACGCTAAAAAGCGAAATGTTTCATGAGCGAAACAAAAGCTCCGCACGTGCGTTAAAAAGTTAGAACATTCCTTTGACGTCTTCTGCAAGAGTATGCTGTCGCCATGTTACGTCAGTGATCGGGAAAAAAGTTTAAGCTATGGCGTAGTTGACGACTAAAGTCGATTAACTTTGTCAAATTTTGTTGAATCCGTGTTATGAACCTTAGTTGAAGTAATGGGTTTTATCAGAAAACAACTGAAATAAAAAATTATGAATTATTCGGATGAGTTCTTTGCAACTTTATCTATTTCCAAAGACTATAATTCAACAGACAATCCATGTCCTTTTAAAAGTCCATAATATGATAACTTAATGCATGAAAATATTGATATACAGTTAATATGCAGCACGGAGAGTCGAGAAAACGCTGGTCACAAAATATAACAAACCAACATGGTGGGCTCAAACAAATTATCACTTCATATCTAAAAGAGAAGTTAATTTCCAGTTCAGGGAACAACGTTTTCATATACTACTCATATAATCATAGCAAAATCATGTTACTGTGACAAACATTATGATCATACTTCTTTGACTGAAGCAGGCTCTGCACCCACGGAAGCTGAAATTAATTGTCGTCTTCCTTTAATTCATATTCATCCCAAGAAATTATTGAAGACAACTTTTAAAGACAGAAGTCATTATATATTTCATATTTTTAATTGGAGTTTTATGCCGCCAGATAATTACAAAAGGCTACGAAATTATATAATTTGACAAACAACACAAGTTTTCAGGTGAGCACATGCTCTTAAGCGCCTCATAAGTTTTTTCCCTATTAAAGGTGTTTTCACTCTGTCACCAACCTTGTTCCCAGTCCTTTTTTTCGTTTCGACCGTGCAAAGGCCCTGGTAACCAGGCTACCTTGCCAATACATTGCATTCGGCTATATGTAGTTAAACATGACAATTTGGGCCGCATTTCCTTTTTCCGTGAAAACTGACACTTAGGCAATTGTATTTATTTAGTTATTGTTTCTTTTCCCCGCTTTTTTTACATTTGTCGTATGTCAGTGTCAACCAAGATATTGAAAACAAATTCTAGAAAAACATAATCAAACAGAAATAACTAACCACGCCCCCTGAATGTCAACTGTCAACTGTGAGATATGCTTATTGCGGCAAAGACAAATTAATTAACACATTCATATTTTTCACTGAGAGTTTTGAAATTAAAAGCCAGTTAATTAAAGAAAATGTGGTACAAACATGACTAGTAACGCAATTATTTGTGTGAGCGCGTGCTCTCTAGCAAAAGTTGAAACAGTCCTTAACGCATGCAAAAAATAAATAACTAAACGCTTTGACGTCTTCGTATCATTCGAGCCTGAAAATATCCTTTTGTATCATTGAAATTGGTGCTATTTGATCCTTAGCTGTACATTCTCTTGTTTTGAATCTACCTCTACATTTATAGATCTTTCAAAGTTTGATTAAAAGTCTGGAAAATTCTTGTTGATTTGCTTTTGTTAGTTTGATTTATTCATATCAACTGGTGCATGAAGAGCTACTGTAGTTTCACCGCTGGTGATCGAGCACGTGAACAGTTATAGCATACAAAATATGATCGCGTGTTGAAGTAATTTGGTTGCTAAGTAACGCTTACGCATGCCCTAAACAGGACCTGATTATGGTGCTTTTTCTTTTTAATTTTCTTTTCCAGTTTTGGTTTTGTCCTGTTTTACTCAATTTAAGTTCGCTCCGTTTACATTTGCAGCAAATCAAACGGAATGTAGGCTGAACTGAATAAATTTAAAGAAAAGAAATCATTAAGCAATTTTATTCACAACTAGTTTAATGCCACAAACAACTAGCTAATGACTGTTAACTGTTAAGCTTTTGTTTTACCCTCGTAAAATTAAAATAGAAATGCCTTGTTTCCTCTAATAATTTGGAGATGGATTAGCTTTGACAAAGCAAAAACGAAAACCTCACAATTTTAATTCATTAAAGGTTAAATTCTGTCTGCATCCCTGGACTGTAGAATGGTGCACTAACTTTGATGTCTCGAATTTTGGGAACTAGCTGATAGCCAACCTTGCTTGGATTTGTTTTTATGGTTGGCTTAGTTGAACACTTCTCAACCTTCTGTGGACTTCCTTCTCCAAAGTAGCTCGTTTGTTTAGATGAAACCTACAATTGATACCTGTAGATAGTTTTCTCCTTCCACACGTTGAGTTATATCGATTTTAGACGAACACAATTGTTTATCTTACCGTCTATTTAAAAAACTAGCATTTTACTATTATACAAAAATTCACAGAGTAGAACTTAAAAAGCGCGAAACTTTAGCTTTATATTTTACAATGCTTCAATAGAAGCATGAAATGGTAAGACATAATTGTAAGAATGAACTTGATCAACAAAAAAGTCAACTGAGTGTGTCCTTTACTGCTTGTCTTACTTCTCTGATCTTCCAACAGTAAATAATCGGGTTCAATGACGAGTTAAGGAAAACCAAAATTCTTGAATAAAGCCAAGCGACGAAAATGTCTGAAGTAACTCCTCACTGAAGGCGCAAACGCTCCATGATAGCAAATTGCAGATAACAAACAACTAACGCTAACTGCACCCAAAGTGCGCTGGACACTGTTCTTTTGTAACACGCTATGTTTAATTGAACTGTTTGGCTTGGTTGTCCTTGATCAACGTTACCTGGTGCGTGAATCTGGTTATGACGAAGAGTAAGGAAAATTTTCGTGTAAGAGAAGATTGACGTGACTGCACATAGTGCTACAACAATGCAGACACACAACGAGTGTATACGGTGATTCCAAAGTAGCATTGTTCCTGTTCGTAAAGGTTGAGTCAGGTAGCTCGTTTGTTTGGATGACACATGCAATTCATAGCTCTAGATAGTTTTCCACTTCCACTCGCTAAGTTATAAAGATTTTAGACGAACACAATTGTTTATCTTACCGTCTATTTAAAATAACAGCATTTTACTATTATACAAAACACACAGAGTACAATTGAAAAAGCACGGTACTTCAGCTTTATATTTTACCATGCTTCAATAGAAGCATTAAACAGTAAAACATTATTTTAAGAATTAACTCGATCAACACCAAAGTCCACTGAGTGTGTCCTTTACTGCTTGTCTTACTTCTCTGATATACCAACAGTAAAGAATCGGGTTCAATGACGAGTTAAGGTAAACCAAAGTTCCTGAATAAAGAAAAGCGACCATAATGTCTAACGTAACTCCTCTTTGAAGACGCAAAAAGTCCACGAAAGCAAATGGCAGATAACAAACAACTAACGCTAACTGCACCCAAAGTGCGCTGGTCACTGTTTTTTTGTAACGCGCTATGATGTTCAGTTGAACTGTTTGGCTTGGTTGTCCTTGATGAATGTTACCTTGTGCGTGAATCTGGTTATGACGGAGAGTAAGGAAAATTTTCGTGTAAGAGAAGATTGACGTGACTACACAAAGTGCTACAACAACGCAGACATACCACGATTTTATACGTTCATTCCAAAGTGTTATTGTCGCTCCGGCAGTGGAGACAACCCAAAACACAACTACAATGCGATATATTCGCTTTAAAGTTACAACTTGTCTGTACCTGAGTCCTAATAACAGGGCGAGGAGCCTGTCCACGCTTATTGCAGTCAGTGTAAACAA
Organism: Pavona decussata; assembly: GCF_977016875.1. Classification (NCBI taxonomy): domain Eukaryota; kingdom Metazoa; phylum Cnidaria; class Anthozoa; order Scleractinia; family Agariciidae; genus Pavona; species Pavona decussata. The sequence continues at coordinate 843,297 of NW_028145449.1, forward strand.
AGACACAACACACAAAATATGGCTTGTGATACTGAAAACAGCAAATACGTAGGGGCACATATTCCATGGTTCGTTCAGGGTAGATAAACGATAAGTAACAAAAAAAGGTTCTACAATGAGACCAACACAAAGATCAGTTGTCGCTAAGTTACGGAACAAAAGTTTGGACGGCGCATGAAGTGAAGTCTCCTTGTGAAGGGCAACGAGGATCAGAGTATTCCCCAGAAATGCGGTGATGGCCACAATACCATTAAGTACTAACAGGACCATAAAATGGTTGTGGACTCCTTTGGTGAATTCTGTTGAACATGCCAGCTCCTCGATGGAGGTTTGCTTTGGATCTCCAGTTATGTTAGTTAGCGCCATGTTACTGTCGGGCAAAAAGAGCTAACCTGTATCGTCGCTTTGCCTAAGTCTTTATAGAGACTGAGCCTATTAAACTTTAATCTGTCTTATGAATTTTTGTCAGTATGAAGCACCTGATTTTTTCGGAATGGAAGCTAAGTAGAAATTTGAACAATAAGAAAGCGATCATTGAAAATGAATTAATTAAAAAAAAAAAGGCGCACAGCTAAGTAGAAAAATCTATTTATTGTAAGTCCGTATACCACGGAACCATAAGGTACCTAACGCCAGAAGAGTATTCATTCATTGTAGATATGTTTCTATAAACGGCAATTAACAGGAAGATGCGGGAAGACAACACAACAGGAGAGTTGTTTAAGCCACATTATCACTCTTAAATAATTAAAGAGGAACATCAATTTGCAGTTCAACGAATAATGTTTTGTCTACTGTCCCACCTGTGCAAGCTAATTTCAAATTCTGCTCCAAAGGAATAAACTACCTTTCCGGCTTTTTTTAACATAGTATGGTTATCAGAGCTACACAAACATGAAATAAGAGAACATAAAATTTGTATGCATTCGACATAGAAGACGAATGTTAAACCTTTCTGAAAATGTAAACGATCCCAGTATAAACTTGACAACAGAAAAGCACAATTGGCCTGCCACATAAACAATCACTCTGCTTTTGATCTTTGCGTCTTAAAATTGCCATTCTCTAACATTTAATTAAGTATGACGGCAAATGCCGACTCAATAACATATTATGCAAATGTCATTTGACTGATAAACGTTTTTCAATTTTGCAATTATTAAGCTGTCGAAATATGACAGCGTTCTGGGCGAGCTAATCCTCTACTGTTGTGATATTTACCTCCACGAAGGCTTAACGGAAACGTCCAATGACATTTTTTATTTACATATACACTCTTGTTTCTTGCAATTTATATTATTATAAAACTGAAAATTGCTGTTAATAAAGGTTGAGTAAGGCTGCTTTTTCTTTAATTTTTTGTGGGCTGTGTTTCCGTTAAATTCGGTTTCTTTTTTTGCGTCTTAATTCATTTTTGGGAATCTCACTCTCTGACTTATCTTTTGTTCATTTGTTTACATTTGCCGTACATCAACAGCCTTACAAAAACACGACGGCGACGATAACGAAGATGTTATAGAGCAAAATGTTTCATGAGCGAAACAAAAGCTCCGCACGTGCGTTAAAAAGTTAGAACATTCCTTCGACGTCTTCTGCAAGAGTATGCTGTCGCCATGTTACGGCAGTGCTCGGGAAAAAAGCTTAAACTATGGGGTAGTTTACTGACGACTAAGGTCAATTAACTTTGTCAAATTTTGCTGAATG